>NW_011494961.1:2337330-2337572 GCF_000754665.1 Bison bison bison
GTGGCTTATCATAGTAAATGTTTGCTTCTTGCTTGTATCACCGTGTAATAAGGATTATCAAGAAGGCTCTCCTGCAAACACTCATTCAAGCTTTCTTCCATGTAATGGTTTGACAACATCCTGGGACCTTAAGGCTTCTTCCTGACCCTGAGCAGTGTGGCCAGAAGACAAAGGGAGAGAGAATCATGTGAGGGGCCTGCCTGACAGTGGTGGATGGCATTTCCACCCTCAGTCTTATAAGC
>NW_011494961.1:2337672-2347076 GCF_000754665.1 Bison bison bison
AGAAAATAGTCATACAGCCCCAGCCGTAAAAAAGGCTGGGGAGTAGCGTCTAGCTGTTTGCCAAGGAAAACTGATGTTTATAAACTAACCAGTGTTTGACACCCCTGTGTTTTGAATATCCCTTTGCTCGTTCCACATAGAGAATATCCTTGCCATCTCCCCAAAAGGACAGAGCCAGAGTCTCATTCAGTTACTGCCTCTAACCCAAAGTCAAGAATCTCCAGGAGATGTGCAGTCCTCAAGTGCAAATGCTGTTCCTGATGATTTTATGTGTAGTAAGAACACAAATTGAACTCCGGGAGTTGGTGATGGACAGGGAGGCCTGGCGTGCTGCGATCCATGGGGTCGCAAAGAGTCGGACACGACTGAGCGACTGATCTGATCTGATCTGATCTGAAGAACACAAATTAATTTGGATGGTATATACAGATATGTGCAAGCATGCTCAGTCACTTCAGTCATGTCTGACTCTTCTCCAGGCTCCTCTGTCCATGGGCTTCTCTGGGCAAGAATACTGGAGTGCTAGCCATTCCCTTCTCTAGGGGATCTTCTTGACCCAGGGTTTGACCTACATCTCCTACATTGCAGGCGGATTCTTTACCACTGAGCCACTGGGGCAGCCCAGATATAGATATGGATATGGATATAGAATATGGAGCAGGGACAGAATAACCACAGTAAATATGCTCATTTGAAGAAGGAAAGAACCAGAGTTGTAATTAAACTGCATAGATTCTGAAATCCTGTAGGGTCAACCTGGTGAATGAATGGAGGTCCCTCTCCTGGCACCTGGTTTCTGAATCAGACCTGCTTCTGCCTTCTGGGAGCCACTCTTCATTTTTCACTGTTCTTCACGGCCCCTGACTCAACTTCTCAGACGGTTCCTCATTTGCCATTGCTCTCTACCAGAAGAAAGCCATCCTTCAGGGGTGTCCAGTTTTCACAGCTCATTTTCTCTTGGAATAAGCTTGGTGGCCTGAAATTTGTTTGACAGCTTGAACATTCAAAGGTTCTTTCTCATTGACACTGTTTCATTGACAGCACAACTCCAAAATGTCGTAACAAGCTTCTGCTTACTTTGACTTTCACGTGCCAGTAACCACACATGAAGTACTGTCCTAGGCCTCTCGTTCCCGTGCTTTCTCACCCTTAAACCCATCTCTCAGCTAATGGGCCTCCTCCACACCAGGTGGGACAATAGACCAAATTAGAAGATACTTTGATTTGATTTGTGTCTGGGCCTGAGTAACTCACTTCACCTGAAAAGTCTCACTGGGTTTTCAGTGTTCAAAGCCTTTTTTTAATCTTATCTTTTATATCTCTCCCAATTCGACGTTCGGAATCAATTGGTTTTCCTATTAATAGCCAGATCATGAAATCTGTTTATGCCATGATAGAGAATTGTTTTCCATTCTGAAGTCAGGCAGAATCTATTTGAGATTATTTTTCACAGTAGAATACCACAATCAAATCTGCATTATAGGAGGACTACTCTAGAAATATAAGAGGAAGAAGGAAACTAACGTTAATTGAACATCATTTAACACCTTAAATGAGCTAGGTTCTTTTCATTTAATTATAGCAATAATCTTGTAAAGAAGGTAATTTTTATTGTGTCCCATTTTGACAAGTGAGGAAAGTTTAAAATCTTAAAGCTTTAATTATCTTTTTTCTTGTCCAACAAAAAGTTTCAAAGTCAGTATGCAAGATATAAATATCTGACTTTGGAATCCATACTCTTTCCACAAGCTAAGCTGGTTAATTGGAAGTGAGACTAGAGACATAAAGGCATTTTAGAAAATTCCTTTAATATCTCATGCAAGTAATGAAAAGAGGGTATGTACTATAGGTCAGCAGCTGTGAGGGTAGAAAATGGAGACTTGTTTGGAAAGTAGCTTGAAAATATAAAGAATCTGCCTGCAGTGCAGGAGCCCCTGGTTCAGTCCCTGGGTTGGGAAGATCCCCTGGAGAAGGGAAGGGCAACCCACTCCAGCATTCTTACCTGGAGAATCCCATGGACAGAGGAGCCTAGTGGGCTACAGTCCAGGGGGTCACAAAGTCAGACACGACTGAGCAACTCACACACATACGCATACAAGGCAGAACCTGGCCAAAAAAAGTGATTCTTTCTTTCCAACAGCCTCCAGAAAGAAGCTCAAGCTTGCCTTCACCCCGATTTTAGGCCAATGAGACATATTTTGAAACTGTAACATCCAAGATCATAGCACAATAAATTTGTCTTGTTTTTAATTGCTAAGTCTGTGATGATCTGCTACAGCAGCAGCAGGAAACTAAGGTGTACTCCAACACCAACAATCTTTAACCCCAGAAACAACAATAATACTTTGATCATATTACGTTTTCACTGCCTCCCACTGACCTCTCCACTTTACTCAGTCAATTCACCAGCTTGAAATCCCTAGCCAGTTATTATAATCATTCCCCTCTCTTGTTTTATGATATTCACTTAGCAAAATCCAAACACTAGCTCTCTACCCACTCTAGGCCTGCATTTAGATGATAGAACATGTTCACGACAGTGCATGCAGATCACAACCACCTTAAATCTGTTGCGTCTTCCATCAAGTGTCTCCTTAACACTGACCTGCTAAAACACTGCATTTCTCTAGTCCATTTATTAAGTAACTCTTCTGTTGACATTTCTATACCTATTTCTCTCCTCAAAACCTTCACATCAATTCCCCTATTACTTTATTTCATAGATGAAAGGAAACAATCTGAAGATTAATCTGCCTACTTGCACCATTATGTCTAACCAATCTTCCCATGTCTGTGCCCTAACATTTCTCTCATTACTATGGCTGATTTGTCTGTGCTTTTAACTGAAGTCCAATCTTTCATTTATATACTAACTCTTGAGTCTTCTTGTTTTTTGTTTTTTAAAGAACTTAGCTGGTTTATTTATCTGTTTAGTTTTTGCTCTGCCCCAGGCATGCAGGGTCTTAGTTCCCTGACCAGGGATCGAAATACAGCCCCTTGCATTGGAAGTGGAGTCTTAACCACCGGACGGCCAGGGGAGCGCCAGCCTTGTTTCCTCTTATCTATTTAACCCAGAATTTCTCCTGTGTCTCTCAAGCTTGAACTTTCCCTACCTACTGACTGTGCCATTCTATATGTGAACAGACTGCTGTTTCCTCTACCTGAAGAATTGACCACATTCTCTTGGTTCTCCCATCCCTCTCCATAGTTGTCCCATTTTCTTCTTTAAGGTAAACTTCTGAGAAGAGTTGCCTGCACTTTTATCTTCTATCTCTTATCTCCACACGCCTCATGCCCTCTTGAACCCCCTCCACATAGGTTTTCCTCAAACACTATAAAAGAACAGCTTTTGTTAAGATGCCAATTACCCTGTATTCCAAAAACTAAAGGTAAATATCAGCCATCATTTATTTGATCTATCAGTTCCATTTGATCCTGTAGCTCACATTCTCTTTCTCGAAATGCTTTTTTCACTTTCTTCCCAGGTCACCATCATTTCTTGGTTTCCCTCTCATCTCAGAGATGTCTCCTACTTCCTCTTCTTTGTTCTTTTCATAGCATATGTACAATCTTTAAAGAGTACGGTGTCATTGGGCCTCTTCTCAGCACTCACCTATTTAGTGAGCTCATTCAGCTTCATTGCTTGAGATGCTATGCTGACAATTCTTAAACTGATGACTACCCATGAACTCACCTCTGAACCTCAGCCTCTAATGTTCAAGACTTTCTACACAGCACCACCATTTGTACATTTAATAGGCATCTCAAACAAAATATCCCAATTAACTCCTCCTCTCCCTGACACACAAACCATGGACTGATGTACTGAGAAAATAGGGAAAAAACCCTTAACAAGCATCACACTGAAGAAGATATACAGATGGAAAATAACATATAAAAAACACACAAATAGGCATTAAGATGCTCCGCATTGTATGTCACCAGGGAAATGCAATTAGAACAATGAGATACCCGAACATGCCTATTGGAACAGCCAAAATTTGAAACACTGAAGACACCAAACACTGGCAAGGATGTGAAACAATAGAAACTACCGTTTGTTCCTGCTGGAAATGCAAAATAAAAGAGCTACTTTGGAAGACAGTCTTGTGATTTCTTATAAAACTAAATGTACTCTTTTCATATGATTCGGCCATTACACTCCTTGATATTTACCCAAAGGAGATGAAAACCTGTGTCCACACCATGATGGAATGATGATACGTTGGGGAGGCTATGCATGTATTGTATTAGGGTGTGTGGGAAACTTCTACACTTTCCCCTCAAGTTTTTTGCTGTTTAAAAAGTATGCATCTATTTCTCCCCTTTCCTCTAGTAAATAGAGCCCCCAAACAAGGCATCCAGCATAAAAAGCCTTCCCCATCTACCCTGTTTATAACTGCAGTGGCTCCTCTCTCCACTCCCACTTCACCAGAACTCACTTTCTTCTATCTTGACTTATTTTTCTCCATTGCATATTATATTTCTCACCTATTGATTTTGCTTAATTTTGTGATTTTCTATCTCCCTGCTCTAGGATTCAAGGTCCATGAAGACAGGCATGTTAGTCTGTCTTGTTTACTACTGGATCCCTAGTGCCTATAAAAGTGCTTGATGTAGAAGAGGTGCTCCATTATTTCTTGACTTAACTATATTTTTGAGGGAGAAAACCTAACACCTTTGAAACATAATGAATATGATCACTCAGAAAAAAAAATGTTTAAAATGAAAAAACATAAAGCAGAAGAAACAATGAAGGAATGGAAACAAGAAAGGACAGTGAGAAGGAATGGCTCAAACCATTCCTTCCAGCTTGATTCCAGCTCGCCAGACTCAAAAGAAATCAATTGCTTCCTGTGATGACATAGATCATCCTAATGATTCTTGAAGCCGTCAGATTATTTCTAACAAGGACTGTGTGAGTGTGAGTGTGTGTGCACATGTGATGGGGAATTAGGAGAGGGGAAGAGATGACTAACAAATTTAGCCTTAGAAATTTTTGGAAATTCATTCCAAGCAATGGCTAGCTTGGAAAACCTCAGGCTAGAGTAAACTGAACAACCAATGCTCGATTTTATTCGTGTTTGTCTTTTCTCTGCTGTGTCTCTCACAAAGTACAAAGCCACAAGTGGTAGAAATATATGTCAACAGCTCAGAAATCAAAGCAAACAACACTCACGTTTGTTAAGCAAAAAAACAACCCCTTTGCCTTATCATTTTCTAACAGAAGATCTAAAATTTAAACTGCACTGACTTTACCAAAGTTTTACTCCTTTGCATCAACGTATCTTCCTGGTGCTGAATCCTTTTAGTTGGATCATAACAGTCAATGACACAGAAAATGTTAGAAACTAACTTTTTTAAAAGTAACCTTGCTTTTCATGCTCCCCTGTTGTTCACCTCACAGGACATCTCCTCTCTATTTGAAGGTGTTCACAAATTGAATATGCCCACTACACTGGAACTCCATGAGATGAAAGGCAAAAATCACCCAGCTGCAACATTAAATGCATAATTCATCAGATCAGTTTCTTTCTATAGAAACAGTCATGAATTCTCTGTTCTATAATGTCAGTTCTCAGGTTCGTGTTATTGTTCATTGTCAACTTGCTGAAATCAATTCTAAAAGCATGACTCCCCATCCTGTGACATTGGATTCCAACTGCAAAAATACCAATTGCCATGAACAGCATGCTCTGGCTATTGGTTCCGATTGACAGAATGTTCTAGCCAGGTCTCTTCCTTGCCCTTTCCATTTGTCTAACATTTGTCCTGTTCTACTAGCCAACTTGTAAGAAATTAATTGCTCAAATGGTCAAATGATATTTAAATTATACGGAAAGCAACTCAGCAAGTATTTTTCCATTTAAAATTTCTTACTAGACAAACATTTTGTGAAAGACCTTTTGGGGACAAATGGCAGTTTGATAGGGGACTGGGGACTGAGGACTGGATGGCATTAAGAAGTTCTTATTTTCAGATGTGATGTTATTGTGGGTGTATATGTGCTTTTGTAAAGATGCAAATTGGAGGTAGTTCAAGATGAAATGTAATGATGTATGCAATTTATTTCACAATAGCTCAGAGAATAAAAAATGAAGTTATAAAGTGAAAAATAAAGGTATCAATTCCCAAAACATAATTGATGATTTTCATTAGCTCTCATGTTGGCATATATTCTTCCAGTTAAAAGGTAGGTGTTACTACATAATAGTTATGGAATGCTTGATTTGTGCCAGGCACTCTCATAAGTATTTCATATGCATGATCTCATTTAAGTATCCAATAAACTTGTTTGTGGTAGATAATAATTTCTTCATTTTAAACATGGAAACTGTACTTCAGAGAGATTAAATAATTTTTCTAGATTATACAGGTTTTTCAGTTACTCTCCATTGTGTATACTCACACACACAGAGATACACACACAAACACACATATTGAAACAAAAACATACATACCTCCCCAAAAGCTTTCATTCAAATATGATCTTTTTTTATTATGCATATACCTCACTATTCCCTAAGTTTCTTAGACACAGACTTACACACCTTCACCTGAGTAAGCCTCATCTGGGCTTGAAACCCCAAATTTAGACAGTGTGTACATGTGCAGTCACTCAGTCATGTCCAACTCTTGGTGAACCCATGGACTGTAGCCCACCAAGCTCCACTGTCCATGGAACTTTCCAGGCAAGAATACTAAAGTGGGTTGCCATTTCCTCCTCTGGGGGATCTTCCCAACCCAGGATCAAACCCGTGTCTCTTGCAGATTCTGCCTAGCAGGTAGATTCCTTATGACTGAGCAACCTGAGAAGCCCAAATTTAGAGCAACAGTTTTGAAATTGTTCTTTGCAAAGCTGCGGGTTCCATGGAAGACATCATGGTTCCCATCTCAGGGAGTCAAGAGACTCCTTTTGAGCAGACTCCTCTTTAAATCCATCATATTTATCAGGCTGCACATAAAATCCCATTTGATAAAAAATATTCTGCTACTAGAGCTTCCCAGGTGACGCTAGTGGTAAAGAATCTTCCTGCCAATACAGAAGCGCAAGAGAGGAGGGTTTGATCCTTGGGTCAGGAAGATCCCCTGGATGAGGGCGTGGCAACCCACACCAGTATTTCTGCCTGAAGAATCCCATGGACAGAGGAGCCCAGTAGGCAACAATCGGTGAGATTGCAGAGTTAGATACAACTGAAGTGACTTAGCATGCATGCACACACATTCTACTACTAAAAAAAGTTTTAAAAATGCATATCTAGATAAACAAGTAGATAATACCTTCATGCAATCCTTTATGACTTATTATTTATCTCAACAAAGCTCTTGAAAGTTATTGAAAGGCAAGTCAAGAGTATACTCCTGGAAAGGACACTGAGTCCAGTAGCTCCCGCTGTGGGAGTCCAGTGCAGCGCTGTCTGCTACAATAGGCAGGTGCACTGCGAGCAGGCCGACACCCTCCTGTAAATCGTTTAAAAGGGGCTGATCTCCTCTGCTCCTGGGTGAGCCAGGTGACACCCTCAGGCGAGACTAAGATTGTCATCAGACAGCAATTCTGAGCGTGATCTTATACAGCAGTACCCAAGCAAGCTAGGCTTCACAATTCCAAGCCATAGCCCCTGCCTGAATAATTTTACTTGGAACACATTTATAGGGTTCTACCCATTGCCCCTTAAACCATATGAAAGTGCCCAATAAACCATACAGAGCACAGGACGAGCATCTATATATTAATCTGCAGTAAATTGTAAATAAGCCGAATATTTTACCTACATTAACTTCCACTTTAAGATATTTTATATGTACTAAATAACTCTTTTCTTCTGCCAGCAAATATATAACTGGAGCTAGCTTCTATTAAGGCCACTATTAGATCCTGATAATAAAATGAATTCATTTTCATATAAGAGAATGCTTATCGTTCAATTGTCTAGAGCAGAGACTATTCATCTAGAGATATAAAATATTTATGAAGTGTGTAGAAATGGGCAGAGAGAGTGACCAGAACACAATTCCTTCCTCTTGAAGACATTATGTGATGCATCAATAACCCATCCCCACTGACTTAACTCTCTTAGTATTATAACATAAATCTTTATACATTGTTAACCAGTTGATGTTAATTAGTGTATCGCAATCCTTAGTAATAATCTCTGCCCACAAATGTAAAGACAAGAAAACTTGGGTGAAAGCCAGTTTTAGATGACCCTGGAAATTTTTGACAACAGAGTAACACGAAGTGTGACAGTGGTTAGTCCTGGAATTGTTGTTGTTGTTTAGCCGCTAAGTCGTGCCCAACTCTTTCGTGACCCTAGAACAGCAGTGTGTAAATGCAGCCTGTATCCTCTGGAATATTGGCTTGAAATAGTTTCACTTGTATTAAGCAAGAAAATAGCACACACTTGATATTAAAATCTTAATGAGTTCATAACTTGGGAGAAATAAAGAGCTGCTTTCTTAAAAAATAGAATGGACCACATACAGCATGATACCAAGGGGGAAGATAGTGACAAAATCAAAAGAACCATGAAAAGTCTGTGTACAGTCACGTAAGAACCAACTTCCTCACCCTGCAATCCACTATTTAGCCAGATTTTGTTATTTTAGCTCAATTATAATATATGGCCCAATCAGAGTAGCTAAGAATATAACGGTTAGTATTGGTATGTTTTGATTTAGGTCATACCTGAATGGTCTAGTGGTTTTCCCTACTTTGTTCAATTCAAGTCTGAATTTGGCAATAAGGATCTCATGATCTGAGGCACAGTCAGATCCTGGTCTTGTTTTTGCTGACTGTATAGAGCTTCTCCATCTTTGGCTGCAAAGAATATAATCAATCTGATTTCGGTGTTGACCATCTGGTGATGTCCATGTGTAGAGTCTTCTCTTGTGTTGTTGGAAGAGGGTGTTTGCTATGACCAGTGAGTTCTCTTGGCAAAACTCTATTATCCTTTGCCCTACTTCATTCCGTACTCCAAGGCCAAATTTGCCTGTTACTCCAGGTGTTTCTTGACTTCCTACTTTTACATGCCAGTCCCCTATAATGAAAAGGACATGTTTTTTTGGTGTTAGTTCTAAAAGGTCTTGTAGGTCTTCATAGAACCATTCAACTTCAGCTTCTTCAGTGTTACTGGTTGGGGCATAGACTTGGATTACTTTGATATTGAATGAAATATCAATAACCTCAGATATGCGGATGACACCACCCTTATGGCAGAAAGTGAAGAGGAACTCAAAAGCCTCTTGATGAAAGTCAAAGAGGAGAGTGAAGAAGTTGGCTTAAAGCTCAACATTCAAAAAACGAAGATCATGGCATCTGGTCCCATCACTTCATGGGAAATAGATGGGGAAACAGTGGAAACAGTGTCAGACTTTACTTTTTGGGCTCCAAAATCACTGAGATG
>NW_011494961.1:2347176-2349060 GCF_000754665.1 Bison bison bison
TGAGAGTTGGACTGTGAAGAAAGCTGAGTGCCAAAGAATTGATGCTTTTGAACTGTGGTGTTGGAGATGACTCTTGAGAGTCCCTTGGACTGCAAGGAGATACAACCAATCCATTCTGAAAGAGATCAGCCATTTCTTTGGAAGGAATGATGCTGAAGCTGAAACTCCAATATTTTGGCCACCTGATGGGAAGAGCTGACTCATTAGAAAAGACCCTGATGCTGGGAGGGATTGGGGGCAGGAGGAGAAGGGGACGACAGAGGACGAGATGGCTGGATGGTCTCACTGACTCGATGGATGTGAGTTTGAGTAAACTCTGGGAGATGCTGATGGACAGGGAGACCTGGCGTGCTGCGATTCATGGGGTCACAAAGAGTCGGACACGACTGAGAGACTGAACTGAACTGAACTGATTGGTATGTTATACTGAGAAAATCGAATCCCTCCTGTGTGAGTTTTTATGTAAGCTTCAACAGCTTACTTACCAAGTTCATATGTGAATGATATGGATTCATAGCTTGGATATAGCTTATCTATCCATCCTTCTTTTCCTGAATATATCCACCAAGTTGGGGTCTCCCCACAGAATGACTTAACTAAGTTGTAAAGTAAACATATGCAGTTATGCATTTCATCAGATTTAGTATGACCGCGTCCAATTTTTGTCTTTCTCATTATCTCACTAATCTGGTTAGAAATTTTTCCATTCCCTAATCTTTGCAAAGAGTTGATACTAAACCAGAAACTTCCATTTTCCTGGGACATTGTACAAATTAAATACATGTAGGTTATTTATTCTCTATGGTGTGAAATGAGAGGCTCTCCCTCAAATGCTGAGAGTTTTCAGTGGTCTTCAAGTGGCAGCAAATCTCAAATACAACCTGAAAGTACTTTGTTCCTCTTAGCATTTTCTTTGGTCCCCCTATATTTCTCAATTCAAATTTGTGTACAGAGAGACCCAATATTGTGGGGGGAAAGTGCTAATTAAACTGATGCCTAAAACCACCCATTATCAACTATACCCTGAGAAAAAAAATATAAAGGCAAAAATGCAAAAAAAAAAACAACAACAAAAAACACCTAACCCCCTTCGTCTGTTCCTAGCTCAAATAACTGAGCATAGATATGTTTTATTTTTCTCAAAATAAAAGAAAAATACTCTTGCACAGTCCCTAGCACATAGTAGGCATTCAATAAGTATGTGTTGAATAAAATCTTTGAATAAATGAATAAAAAATGCTGTTAGTTTCCATATCATGTCCATCATGGCTTCCTTTTGAATTTATTTTTCCAATATGGTGCTTGAATTCTCAGTTTAGACTATTAAACTTATCTGAGTTGTGAGTAAGAATCCATTCATTCTTCTTGGGCAGCATCCACTTTGCTTTCTGCTGACAGGAAAGCTACAGACCTAAGGTTCTGACTTCCACTGGCAACAGTGACATTTTAGAAAGATTCATTCACACAGGCTATGACTTAACACATCAGCATTAACGGCTCATTCATGTTTTTTTAACTGTTAAAGCACCTCTAAGCATGTAATATTAGAAAATCAACCAAACATTGACTCAGGCCAATCATACCAAATTATGGGGGGAAAGTGGAAAGTAATTAGTTCTCATTAGGATGAATAACATGTTTCATAGGCTTATTTTAATATCTCAAGTGTAATTATGTATAAGGTCAGGAAGCAACAGTTAGAACTGGACATGGAACAACAGACTGGTTCCAAATAGGAAAAGGAGTACATCAAGGCTGCATATTGTCACCCTGCTTATTTAACTTACATGCAGAGTACATCATGAGAAACGCTGGACTGGAAGAAACACAAGCTGGAATCAAGATTGCTGGGAAAAATATCAATAACCTCAGATATGCAGATGA
>NW_011494961.1:2349160-2350160 GCF_000754665.1 Bison bison bison
GATGGACGTGAGTCTGAGTGAACTCCGGGAGTTGGTGATGGACAGGGAGGCCTGGCGTGCTACGATTCATGGGGTCACAAAGAGTCGGACATGACAGCGACTGAACTGAGCTGAAATGATAGATATTTACAAGTACCTTCCTGTAGCAAGTTTTCAATAATCAACCACAACAAAAAGAGATTACAACAGAAAACTTTTGACATATTTATACAACTATGTTGATAATAAATTCCCAGGTGGTTCAGTGGTAAAGAATCTGCCTGCAATGCAGGAGACCCAGTTCGATCCCTGGGTCGAGGAGATCCCCTGGGGAAGAAAATGACAGCTCCTCCAGTATTCTTGCCTGGAAAACCCCATGGACAGTGGAGTCCATGGGGTCATAAAGAGTCAGACACAACTGAGAGACCAAAACACACTTACTGATAATCATTGTTTTAAAGGGATAATATACATATATGAACTTGCATGAGCTGAAACCTAATATATTACTGAATGTGATCAATTTATTAGAATAAACAACTCTTTTCTGTCTCGTCAAAGGAAATGAACAAGGTTCGATTTGTCTCTCCATTGGATGTCACTGCTACTGCTAAGTCGCTTCAGTCGTGTCCGACTCTGTGCGACCCCATAGACGGCAGCCCACCAGGCTCCCCCGTCCCTGGGATTCTCCAGGCAAGAACACTGGAGTGGGTTGCCATTTCCTTCTCCAATGCTTGAAAGTGAAAAGTGAAAGTGAAGTCGCTCAGTCGTGTCTGACCCTCAGCGACCCCATGGACTGCAGCCTACCAAGCTCCTCCGTCCATGGGATTTTCCAGGCAAGAGTACTGGAGTGGGGTGCCATTGCCTTCTCCGATTGCACCCCTAAAATATCACTGACACCTTTACCCTGCTAAAAGAAATTAATCTTTTATGGAGAAATACAAAATTAAACAGCTTCAAGTAATTTTACCTGCAATCCAACTAATGATCTCACTGTTTCTGGTATACTGCCTTTGTGAGG
>NW_011494961.1:2350260-2350661 GCF_000754665.1 Bison bison bison
AGATCATGGCATCTGGTCCCATCACTTCATGGGAAATAGATGGGGAAACAGTGGAAACAGTGTCAGACTTTATTTTTGGGGGGTCCAAAATCACTGCAGATGGTGACTGCAGCCATGAAATTAAAATACGCTTACTCCTTGGAAGGAAAGTTATGTCCAACCTAGATAGCATATTCAAAAGCAGAAACATTACTTTGCCAACAAAGGTCCGTCTAGTCAAGGCTATAGTTATTCCTGTGATCATGTATGGATGTGAGAGTTGGACTGTGAAGAAGGCTGAGTGCCGAAAATTTGATGCTTTTGAACCGTGGTGTTGGAGAAGACTCTTGAGAGTCCCTTGGACTGCAAGGACATCCAACCAGTCCATTCTGGAGGATATCAGTCCTGGGTGTTCTTTGGAT
>NW_011494961.1:2350761-2357671 GCF_000754665.1 Bison bison bison
GAAAGTGAAGTCACTCAGTCGTGTCTGACCCTCAGCGACCCCATGGACTGCAGCCTACCAAGCTCCTCCGTCCATGGGATTTTCCAGGCAAGAGTACTGGAGTGGGGTGCCATTGCCTTCTCCGATTGCACCCCTAAAATATCACTGACACCTTTACCCTGCTAAAAGAAATTAATCTTTTATGGAGAAATACAAAAATTAAACAGCTTCAAGTAATTTTACCTGCAATCCAACTAATGATCTCACTGTTTCTGGTATACTGCCTTTGTGAGGCTTTTCTTAGCAGCTACAGAATCCTGTTGGTTCGTAAATGAATGCCTTCGAAATACGACTTGAAAATGTCACCACCACTTTGAATAACCTTCAAAAACGCTTAGAGGAGGTCAGTATTCTGTCGAGGTTGGTGTGTAAGTGAGGATGATTAATTTTTTAAAAGGCTAATAATTCAATTTTAAAAGATACACAGTTACTCACCTTGAGTGCAATAGCCTATTTGTTCATTTCGGAGGTGGTTGGCAGGAAGCTACACAATGATTTCTGAAACTGCAAATGGAGGTATATAGCATATCATAATATATTTATTAAGGACTAATGCAAACCACATTGAGTTATAGGAAGGAAAATGTATTCCCCAGTGCTGAGAATTTACTGAACATGAAGAACTCAAATGAGATTGTTTAGTGAGAAGGAGGAGAAATTTCCATCTCTACCTCCCCAAACAAATAAATCACTATTTATGTCCTGGGAATGTTTTCCGAAATACTGTGCTTAATGATATGAATAGTATTAATAACTGAGTTTATATTCACATGTCTTTTCTGCTTTGCTTTTCAAATGTATACTTCAGAGTAGGACTGCGAATATTTTATGCTTAGGATATAATACAGGATATCAAGTCAGTTATCCTTGCATTGTTCTCTCGTGTTTAAGGCAGCAGCAGAGTTCCTTCACTGAATATCTAGCTTGTATTCATCCATAAACTGCACAGCATAATGTCACTCAATAGAATAAGAGCATCTTTGAAGTCATTTTTATTCCAGCTCAGAAAATATCTGAGATCAAACATATTTAGAAGACATTTGAACAAAATTGTATTGAAATGAGCGAAGGAATAAAATGTAAAAAACAGGTTTGATGTCAGAAAATCCAAATGCCAGTTCGCTTATTGGCAGACCTCACAGTAAAAATTGTAACCATCATTCAATGAGTATTCATCAAGGTCGGTGATGGGCAAGGCATGTAACGGGATGAAACCTGAGCAAGACAGAAAACAGGCACCTTGAACAGGACACAGACACGGGTGCTGAGAAAAACTTTAACGTGACCAAAAATGACAAATCAGAGTGAGAAAAGCACATAATAATAAGAGCAAGAATTATTGTTTATCAACTGGGAAGAAAATCAGTTCAGGCAAGTATCTCACATTAAACACTAAAACCAATTTATCTTGATGAAAAACTAAAATTCTCAAAATAAAACAATATACAACTAATAGAAATTAGAGCTAAACATTTATCAACACTCTAGAGTGACAAACATGACTTTTTAAGTCTGAAAACAAGTGAGTGAAAGTTGCTCAGTCGTGTCTGACCCTTTGCAACCCCATGGACTATACAGTCCATGGAATTCGCTAGGTCAGAATACTGGAATGGGTAAGCCTTTCCCTTCTCCAGGGGATCTTCCCAACCCAGGGACTGAGCCCAGGTCTCCCACATTGCAGGCAGATTCTTTACCATCCAAGTCACAAGGGAAGCCCATGAAAACAAGGGAAGAACTCAAAAAAGAGAAGAGATTAGAGGAAAAACTAACCTATTATCTACAAACATTAAAGGCAAAGAATATAGTAGGATATATATTTGTTAAAAAATATGAAAACTTATGGAAAACCTAAAGAAACAATTCAATACTTACAGATAGACAAGAAAATGTATACAAATATCTTTTTTAGTGAAAAAATGAAAATTAAAATCAAACTGAGACAGAATTTTCACTGGGCAAATGAGCAAAAGAAGGAAAAACAAGTTTAACTCTTAATAATGATACATGATAGGAAAACAAGCACTAATAATACTGTAAACAATTGAAGGTTTTTTGGAAAGCAGTTTAACATTGCCTACCAAGAGCAATTAAATATTCTTATTCATTATCAGTTTAATTTCAGTTTCTTGGACTCTGTTATAATAAAACAAGCAAATACATAAAAATAACAAATGGAGATATTCCTGAAATCATTTTCTTAATAGAAAGCAATAGAAAAGAGATATAAAGCAAAAAATGATGTAGATATATACATGAGGATTAAGCCATGATGTATCTTCTGATGGACTATTACACAGGACTACAAATGTAAATATAATCCTTAACTATGTGGAAACATGCATATTTTGCAGTCAAGTGAAAGAAGAAACAGAAAAATTATTCATACACTACCATGATTATGCTGAAGAAAAAAGATAAATCCTTTAATGAAGACAGAAAAGAATACTTGGAAACAAGGACATTCTCATTTGGAGTTTGAGAATCTTCCTTATCCATTCATTCATTCATCCTTCAATAGATATTTAGGTTGTTTCTATGTCTTGGATATTGTAAATAGTGCTGCAGTGAACATGAGAGTGCATATATCTTTCCAAATTAATGTTTATCAGCTTCCATTTCTTTACATTTAAAATCATGTTGTGGGAACTACATAACTCTAGCAAGCCTGGGTGCTTACTAGAGTCTCAATTAGAGTTGTGGGATCTGACTCCCATAACCAAAGTTGCCAATTGCAGCTTTACAATCTATAGATTTTTTTTGGAAAAGGACAAAAAAAAAAAATCCTCCATTTCTGAAAAAGACAAGAGCCCAAGAATCATACATGATGCCAAACCAGAGGAAAATTAAGTACTACAAAAATACTCCAAAACAAAGGCAAGGGCTTTGGTTTCTTCAGCCTGGATGTTCAGAATAGGCAGACAACATTAACAAACTCCTCTCATAAGCCTGTAAAAGTCCTGATGAACCAGCTGTAGGCACTTCCTCCCACACACCTAAAGGTCAGAACAAATGAGTGAAAATAGCATTGTTACAGTGACTTTGAATTGCCTCTGCTGTTAAAAAAGTAAGCTTGTGACTCACATGGCAACTGATCATACCCACAATGTCTTTAAAGTCTGAATTTGAGTAAAGCTCTCACTTCTGGTTCCAAAAAAAAAAAAAAGAAGGTAGACTAAAATAACTTATAAATCTTTGTTTTAGAGGCATCTAGGAATAATGGCAGAGAAGGCACTGGCAACCCACTCCAGTACTCTTGCCTGGAAAACCCCATGGATGGAGGAGCCTGGTAGGCTGCAGTCCATGGGGTCGCTAGGAGTCGAACAAGACTGAGCGACTTCACTTTCACTTTTCACTTTCATGCATTGGAGAAGGAAATGGCAACCCACTCCAGTGTTCTTGCCTGGAGAATCCCAAGGACGGGGGAGCCTGGTGGGCTGCCGTCTATGGGGTCGAACAGAATCGGACACGACTGACATGACTTAACAGCAGCAGCAGGAATAATGGATAAAATATACCTTTTTAATATGCATCTTAAATTTCCTGTCACAATTAGGGTCTCATTATTACACAGCCCATAGGATTTCGCACAGCTCCATTTTTAGCTCTAAATTCTGTCAGTACCAGTTTTCTCAGCCAGACTGGCCACTCCCCGAAGACTTGGGTCTGCTGTTCTCCACTGTCTTCCTAAACGTAATGCCCTTGGCAAATAGCAGGCAGTCAGCAAATGTTTTCTAATGAATTAATAAAACAAAAATTACTGTTCCTAAAATTCTGACCATATATTTCAAATGTTTCCTTGTTCATTTAGAGTATGATTAATGCAGTGGAGCTTATCTAGTGTAGAGAAAACATGTCTTTCCGCTGAGAAACTATAGTAGTTTACATTATTATATACTGTCTCATTATTTCTCCGTCAGTTCACAGAGCTAAATCAACACAGTAAAGTGCAGACTAAACATTTAATTTAATCAATATAGACACATTAATGTAGGTAAATGAAGCTATGAAAAATTGAGTTTGGCCTTAAATGCCTAAAATAATTAAATTAACTGGGTAATTAATTAAAACTCCAATTCCACTTGTAATATGTAGACACAGCCTTCAGAAGAATGACTGTTTTGTTTTTTTTTTTCCTACTCTTTGGTAGAATTTTGTTCCAAAGAGTAGATAAAGCATATGTACCGTGCTTAGTCGCTCAGTTGTGTCTGACTCTTTGCGACCCCATAGACTGTAGCCTGCCTGGGGATTCTCCAGGCAAGAATACTGGAGTGGGCTGCTGTGTCCTCCTCCAGGGGATCTTCCCAACCCAGGGATCTAACTGGATCTCCTGCACTACAGGCAGATTCTTTCCAGCTGAGCTACAAGCGAAGCCCAAATAAAGCATATAGATAGTCACATAAAAATTAAGTAAGATTGGGATTCAAGGGAGCTTGGAGTTTGTCTAACCAATATATTCATTCTGAAAATAAGTTGAAGCTTAAATATATTAACTGATTTGCCCCAATTTGTGTTAGTAGATATACAGCTGAATACAGGCTCTGTCTTCACACGGTGGTTTTTGACACTTAGACATTCTGACTCAAGCTCTAAGTGAGTTCATTTGTTAAAAATATTAATCATTTTGTGCCCTATATAGCCAAGTGAAAATCTAAGACTTAATTGCTTGGCAGGTTCTTTTGCTTAAATAATACAAATTATAAACCTAGGTCAACAAAATTTGTTGGCACCAATTATAAGGACATCTCCACCCCATCATCCTAAAATATAATGATAATAAATATGGTGAATACTGGTAGATTAAGGAAAATAGAAAATAAATACACAGGTTCCATCTGATTTCTTTTAAGAATTCACATTTCTGGAATTTGCCCAGAGTAAGTAGGTGTGGTAAGTCTACTCAGAATTGGAACTTATCTACATCAGGAAAACATAATTGAAGAAAAAAAATATATATATATATATTTATAATATAAGCTGATGAACAAATTGTTTTAAATGTTATTCGGTACATAAATTTCTCACAATAAAAGGTAAAAAATCTAGTAAAAGTTTATTTTATTCTTTTATACTTTCCTCCTTGCTATTAACCAGTTTTAAGTTACTTTTCTGAGGAAAATTAGTTTACTAAATTTCTCTGTTTTTTTTCCAGTCTCTAAATCTCACCATCTCTCAAGATTGTATTCAATTATCAGTATCCTAAAAGTGAGAGAGAAAAAAAGAATAGATAAGTCTACATTTAACCACTAGATGTCACCAAAGCCTTGTGTATTATAATAGTACCTACCCAGCATTTAGCTCTTGGATTACCAGCCACTGTCACAAAAATATTTGTTCTATTTCTCAGCACAACCAGGAAACTACTTAAAAAATGTGTTTCTACATGCAACGCAAAATAATTCAAGTACATATTAATACAATAGTTACTGTTTATCATTTCAAAGTTTTTCACAGACCCAACCAACAACTTGATGGTTATATGCATGTCAACGTGATCATAATAAATATGTATGAATACACATGTCCATGTATATTTTCTCTCCAGTTTTCTTTAGAAAATAACATAGGCTCTCACCCATGAGAGACCTCATTAATGTGAAGACTTACGAAACTATTTGCAACTGAAACTGTTCATATCATTATGAACATCATAATGAACTCAAGATGAAAATCTTGCAATTAATTTTACATGTTTAATTGCCTTATATAATTTTAAAATCAATATTTTCATTTACTGTATTTATTTCCACAAGAAGTAATAGGGGATTATTTGCTTCCTAAGATTCTACGGTAAATTCCTTCACAGAGCAAACTTCCATGACACATGCACAATTTTATTGGAAAAATCCAATCTAATCATCTCTACTCTTTGTTTATGGTGAGAAAGGTAAGGTTCACTTGATGGGCAGACTTTTAAACCTAAAGAAATGAAGAAGGAAAAATGGATAATAATATAATTTAAATAATGACTGTTATTTTAAAAATAGAATTTTTTCTTTTTAAACTATCAAAAACCACCTTTGGGTGGTTAAATGCTTTCCTTAGATGTGCTTTGCAGCATCTCTTTTTTTATGGCATAATTTAATATAATTGAAACTGTTTATCTTCCTTTAAACACTCAGTAATTAGAGCCAGACATCCTGGAATGTGAAGTCAAGTGGGCCTTAGAAAGCATCATGACAAACAAAGCTAGTGGAGGCGACGGAATTCCACTTGAGCTATTTCAAGTCCTGAAAGATGATGCTGTGAAAGTGCTGCACTCAATATGCCAGCAAATTTGGAAAACGCAGCAGTGGCCACAGGACTGGAAAAGGTCAGTTTTCATTCCAATCCCAAAGAAAGGCAATGCCAAAGAACGCTCAAACTACCACACAATTGCACTCATCTCACACGCTAGTGAAGTAATGCTCAAAATTCTCCAAATCAGGCTTCAGCAATATGTGAACCATAAACTTCCAGATGTTGAAGCTGGTTTTAGAAAAGTCAGAGGAACCAGAGATCAAATTGCCAACATCTGCTGGATCATCGAAACAGCAAGAGAGTTCCAGAAAAACATCTATTTCTGCTTTATTGACTATGCCTAAGCCTTTGACCGTGTGGATCACAACAAACTGTGGAAAGTTTTGAAAGAGATGGGAATACCAGACCACCTGACCTGCCTCTTGAGAAACCTGTATGCAGGTCAGGAAGCAGCAGTTAGAACTGGACATGGAACAATAGACTGGTTCCAAATAGGAAAAGGAGTACGTCAAGGCTGTATATTGTCACCCTGCTTATTTAACTTATATGCAGAGTACATCATGAGAAATGCTGGGCTGGAAGAAGCACAAGCTGGAATCAAGATTGCCAGGATAAATATCAATAACCTCAGATA
>NW_011494961.1:2357771-2370493 GCF_000754665.1 Bison bison bison
CAGCTCAAAAGCCTCTTGATAAAAGTCAAAGAGGAGAGTGAAAAAGTTGGCTTAAAGCTCAACATTCAGAAAACGAAGATCATGGCATCTGTTCCCATCACTTCGTGGCAAATAGATGGGGAAACAGTGTCAGACTTTACCTTTTTGGGCTCCAAAATCACTGCAGATGGTGACTGCAGCCATGAAATTAAAAGACGATTATTCCTTGGAAGGAAAGTTATGACCAACCTAGATAGCATATTCAAAAGCAGAGACATTACTTTGCCAACAAAGGTCTGTCTAGTCAAGGCTATGGTTTTTCCAGTAGTCATGTATGGATGTGTGAGTTGGACTATGAAGAAAGCTGAGCGCTGAAGAATTGATGCTTTTGAACTGTGGTGTTGGAGAAGACTCTTGAGAGTCCCTTGGACTGCAAGGAGATCCAACCAGTCTATTCTAAAGGAGATCCGTCCTGGGAGTTCTTTGGAAGGAATGATGCTAAAGCTGAAACTCCTGTACTTTGGCCACCTCATGCGAAGAGTTGACTCATTGGAAAAGACTCTGATGCTGAGAGAGATTGGGGGCAGAAGGAGAAGGGGACAACAGAAAATGAGATGGCTGGATGGCATCACTGACTCAATGGACGTGAGTTTGAGTAAACTCCGGGAGTTGGTGATGGACAGGGAGGCCTGGCGTGCTGCAATTCATGGGGTCCCAAAGAGTCGGACACAACTGAGCGACTGAACTGAACTGAACTGAATTATAATTTTCTTTCTAGGACGTTGATGGTGTTTTTTGCAGTTTTCCCAACTTCAAGACAATCTCTATGTTATGGAGAATGCATTGAATATCACCAGGATGGAATATTTAAAATTATATACATTACCAACTCAATCCTTTCAAGAAAAAGAAAAGAAATTTTATACTATAGGACTCTCTTATGTAATGTCTACTCAAAATTATTATATTTATGGTATGTTGATCATTGGTTATATTGATAATTTTGTTTTAGCACAATATTCATGAAAGGGTGAGCATAGTATATGTTTAGTAACTCGTAGTTTATCCTCTGACATATCTCCTGGCACATATTAGGCATTCTGTATGTATTTGTTGAAGGAATGAGCAAATGCATAAACGATACACGGTAATAATCATGAAAAGAGAGATTTTGGATTTTTCCAAACCTATCCCTGCTTCAGTTAAAAAAAAAATTCAAATACCGTGTGTAATATTGATGGCAGTAACATATTGGCAAAGCATTTTATATGGGAAGTAGTTTATTTATACAACTTACACTTGCAAAAAGGCAGAGATTATAATCTACTCATGAATGGAGAAAATTAAGATATTGTCCAAATTTTCACAGGAGCCTCAGATAAACTGACTGAGATATTGAGTCACTGTATTCACCAGACTTTCCTTTGAAACTTCAGTCTGGTATCCCATCTTCTTTGTAACCCAATATTTTTGGTACTCAAGTCCATGCTGACCAGGGGTAGAGTTTGGAGGTGGTTTCCAGTAGTCATATATGGATGTTAGGTTTGGACTATAAAGAAAGCTGAGCACAGAAGAATTGATGCTTTTGAACTGTGGTGTTGGAGAAGACTCTTGAGAGTCCCTTGGACTGCAAGGAGATCCAACCAGTTCATCCTAAAGGAAATCAGTCTTGAATATTCATTGGAAGGACTGATGTTGAAGCTGAAACTCCAGTATTTTGACCACCTGATGCAAAAAGCTGACTCATTTGAAAAGACCCTGATGCTGGGAAAGATTGAGGGCAGGAGGAGAAGGGGCCAACAGAGGATGATATTGTTGGATGGCATCACTGACTCAATGGACACGGGTTTGGGTAAACTCCTGGAATTGGTGATGGACAGGGAGGCCTGGCATGCTCAGTCCATGGGGTCACAAAGAGTCAGACAAGACTGAGCGACTGAACTGAACTGAACTGCTATGTTTTAGGAGATGTATTCTTTACTTATATTTAAAGAAAGGACACCTATACCAACAGAGAGACTATATGATTTGTTCTTGATTGTTCCCACATTTTATTAGAAATATCCCCTCTTGAACCTTCACTAATTCAACACTATTTATTTAACAAGTACTAGATGCTAGGCATTGCTCTAATCACTGAGGACTTAGCATTGAAGAATACCCATGCTCTTGTAGAGTTTGCATTCTTATTGAGAGAAATAAGCATAAACAGTTCAGTTCAGTCGCTCAGTCATGTCCGACTCTTGGTGACCCCATGAATTGTAGCACACCAGGCCTCCCTGTCCATCACCAACTCCCAGAGTTCACTCAGACTCAGGTCCATAGAGTCGGTGATGCCATCCAGCCATTTCATCCTCTGTCGTCCCCTTCTCCTCCTGCCCCTAATCCCTCCCAGCATCAGGGTCTTTTCCAATGAGTCAACTCTTTGCATGAGGTGGCCAAAGTATTGGAGTTTCAGCTTTAGCATCAGTCCTTCCAAAGAACACCCAGGACTGATATCCTTTAGAATGGACTGGTTGGATCTCCTTGCAGTCCAAGAGACTCTCAAGAGTCTTCTCCAACACCACAGTTCAAAAGCTTCAATTCTTCAGTGCTCAGCTTTCTTCACAGTCCAACTCTCACATCCATACATGACCACAGGAAAAACCACAGCCTTGACTAGACAGACCTTTGTTGGCAAAGTAATGTCTCTGCTTTTCAATATGCTATCTAGGTTGGTCATAACTTTCCTTCCAAGGAGTAAGTGTCTTTTAATTTCATGGCTGCAATCACCATCTGCAGTGATTTTGGATACCAGAAAAATAAAGTGTGACACTGTTTCCACTGTTTCCCCATCTATTTGCCATAAAGTGATGGGACCAGATGCCATGATCTTCATTTTCTGAATGTTGAACTTTAAGCCAACTTTTTCACTCTCCTCTTTCGCTTTCATCCAGAGGCTTTTTAGTTCCTCTTCACTTTCTGCCATAAGGGTGCTCTTGTACAGTTAGCATTCTTATTGAGAGAAATAAGCATAAACAAGGAAAAAACAAATGTATAAATAAGGCAATTTTAGGTAATGATTTGTGAAAAAGCATGTTGTGAAAAAGTAAGAAAGAATGATTGTATAACTGTTTTCTGAGCAGAAGGCATTTGGACAGAGGTCTACATGATAAGGAAGGGCATGGGATGAAGATCTGAAGGAGGGGGGCCTTTCAGGGAGGGAACAGCAGTGTAATCCTTAGCAGAAAGTGAGAAACACTGAGAAGCACAGAGAGCCCAGGAAGGCTGAAGCTCAGTGAGAGTGGAAAGTATAGTCTAGCTGGTTGAAAGTACAGGTCATGGTGAGAACAGTAGTGTCAGGTGGGCCCCAGTGAGACCTTTGGGAAGCCTGAGGGTTTCAACAGGGCAGTGACACGGCAGAATGTGTGTTTTCTTAAAGGGACTCTGGTTTTTTAGTAGAAACTACATATTAGAAATCCAAGAATGGAACGTGAGAGACCTTTGAGGAACTTCACGCCATAGGCTAGAGGTCATCATGATTGTGGTGGAGAGAAATGAAAGGTTTCAGGAAAATTTCCAGTGGTAAAGCAATAAGACCTCATTGTTTGATGGCGTATGTGAAAACTATAGTCATCACAGTGTTTAAGTAACGGGGCAAGTATTAGCCCTATACATAAAATGGGAAATAACAGGGGGAAGCTAAAAATTCCAGTTTTGACATTTGAAGTGCTGTTAGACTTAAAAGTGCAGATGGCCAAGTAGACAGTTAAGTTGGAAACTGTAGGGACAGGTAAGAACAGAAGATATACAATTGGGACATCAACATATGTATGACAGTCAGAAGCATGATCCTCTGTGTGTTCATATAGGGAGAAGTTCTGATAGAAATAGAGGCCCAGGACTCTAGTTCTGGGGGGGTGCCAACATTTAGAAGTCCGACAGCAGAGGGGTAGCTGGAAATCAAGCTTGGAAATGGTCATTGAAACAGGACAGGGAACACAGTAGCACATCTTAGGAAACACTAATAGCTTTCATTTATTGCAAAATACTACATTAGTTACCATCCTAAATTCTGTTCCTGTTAACCCCCAAACAACCATATGACACAGGTTAAACACAGATTCTATGTTCTCCTTTAAAGAAGAGGAAATAGATGCAGAAAAATTAAGAAGGTAAATCATTCCAAGGCAGACGGAATTATGTCAAATATTCTGAAAGGCTGAATTTGAAATAAGACAAAGATGAAAAATGATCCTTGAGTTTAATGAGATGGAGCTCGTTGGAGGTCTTGGAAAAAAAGTTTAATAGAATGATGAGGGAGGAAGTCCAGCAAAAGTGGATAATATAAAGAATGGGGGAAACTCTGTGAGAAGTTTTGCAATTAAAGGGAAACTGAAGACATAACTTAATCAGAGGGAAACTCAGTGTTAAAATCTCCTCTCTCTCTCTTTTTTTGTTTTTAGATAGGAGATGCTAAGAAGTATTTTTATTCCACTGGGGATATACATGGAGAGAAATTAATGCACAGAAAGATGGTGAGTAATTCCTGCAGTAAAATCTTGGAGAATCAGAATGAGCTCCATACTGCAAGCAGAGAGGAGCTGACTTCTGATGGGAACTGAGGCATCATGCATTTTAACAATTATTAAGACAGAAAGAATGCGGATACGGAGGCAAAGAAGGCTGGTAGATTTGGTGCAGAGTACATGAGGAAGGTCACGATGATTTCTATTTCCTGAAAGAAGTATGCTGTGAAATCATCCTCTAAACTCAAGGAAGTGGAGGGACTGTAGAAGGATTAATAAGAGAGAATGTTAAAGTAGTAAATCTACTAAGAAAGAGTACAGAGAAGGGTGGGCAGCGCTGACAGCTCTGTTAAGATTGGGGCCATGAGTCTGGTGAGACACTGACCAGGCGCTGCAGTTCCCCTGGCAACATTCAGTTGTTCTGGGGTTGGTGTGGTGCAGGGAAATGAGTTTTCCCAGGCGAGTTAAATTGAGGGGATCGGTTTTGCCCAGGAGAGTCTGATGAAGATCCACCTCTAGAAGCCTGGTGCAGAGATTAACCTTGTGTGTCATACTCAGCAATGGGCCTTTGCTGGACTAAAGTGAAAATTCCTGCTGTCTTCACACCCTGCTCCTCTCTCTGAGTAGGAGAACTTCCACTTTGCTTGTAAGATGCTCTTGGAGCTATCATGCTCACCAAGTCCAGTGTTCAAGTGGTGTTGTGTTTGAAAAGTTTGGGGCTTCAACTCATGTTATGAGCATTTATATGGACTCATATACATTCATTCACAAAGTGAGTTGCAGCAAGTTGTCCTTTCCTATTCTTTGTGTGGTCATGCTAAGTCATTTCAGTCCTATCCAACTCTTGGTAACCCCATAGACTGAAGCCCTCCAGGCTCCTCTGTCCATGGGATGCTCCAGGCAAGCATACTAGAGTGGGTTGCCATTTCCTTCTCCAGAGGATCTTCCCAACCCAGGGATTGAACCCAGGTCTCTTATGTCTCCTGCAGTGCAGGTGAGTTCTTTACCACTAGAGCTGCCTGGGAAGCCCTCCTATTCTCTAGGACCTCCCAAACTCCTGGGGGTCTTCCACTCTCACCGCAGAGTGCAATCTTCCAAATTATGCCATCTGATGTTTTATTTTTAGTCAAAATTTCTCTTACAATCCTTGAATGGCAGCTGCTGCCTGCCATTTCTTGAGCTACCTGGAGTCATTCTTTTTCTGTCTGCCATGGTCACCATGGCTATTTGTTAAGAGAGCTGGTTGAAACTACATTTGAGAATACTAATTATGCTACAATTCTCAACCTGGGCACTTTCTACAACATCACACTCGGAAAAACCTCTTGCTGTCAAATATTATTAGACAGTAGAATCTTTGTGCGAAAGACAATGTCTTATTCAACCTGGTATCCACACACAGAGTCCTGTGCCTAGCACAGAGTGGGCGCTCAATAAATGTGTCTTTGAAAAAAACAAAGAAGTGGATTATCCTGCTGGGGAGCCTGAATAACACACACAGACAAGCACTAAGCCAAGAGGGGAGAAGGAAATGAAACATTAATCTGTGAGAACACATTGGCTTTTCATTGTGCTTATACCTGAAGAGTGTAGGATTAAACATTCTGTTCCAAATCACTCGGTGAGATGATTATAGAGTGATGATTTAGACCCACATTTCATTTGCCTAGGTATTCTACACCCAGTATGTGACTATTCACTTTCTCACATTTCTTAGACCAAGGTCCCTGACTGTTTTGCTCTCTTTAAAAGCTGTTCCAGAACCAGCATCACAAGATCCTAAAGATGTAGCAGATTCTGAATTATTGAATGAGAAACCCAAGATAACCATTTCAATCATAAGGACTCTTACAGGTAAGTCTTACTATCTGATGTAAAGCTGAGGGTCCATGCCTATCACCTGGAAAAGATTCGACAAGTAAGAAGGAATTTGTCTCCAAACCACTAGCCTTAGTTTTTGTAACATCTATCCTATAAATATTAAATGTCAAGATTTTAATTATATGTACATATGCTATTTCTTTTGCCAAAAGCATTCAGTATATTTTTGTATGCTGCTGCTGTGCTATGCTCAGTCATGTCCGACCTTTTGTGACCCTGTGCTCTATAGCCCACCAGGCTCCTCTGTCCATGGAATTTCCCAGGCAAGAATACTGGAACGGACGACCATTTCCTCCAACAGAGGATCTTCCCAGCCCAGGGATCAATCCCACCTCTCCTGTGTCTCCTGCTTGGCAGGCAGATTCTTTACCACTAAGTCACCTGGGAAGCCCATATTTCTGTATATTTATCTCTAAAATAACTCTAGGCTATGGATGACAAGTATAATTTCCTCATTTTGTCCTGAAGTGCTATTCTGTGTAGTTTATTCTATAAAATAAAAGCAAAAATTATGTGAATTTAAATGATTAGTGACTATTATCCAAATTTTAAAAGCATAAAATGAAGCCACAGTAAGACCATGAATGAAATTTGTCCAACTATAAAAACTTCTGATGAATTCTATATTTTCTGGATATTTATGAGTAACCTGTTAATATTAACTCATGAAAAGATAAAGCCTTCCAACATGGGGGAAATGATGATTAAAGAACTTAAAATGCCTGTAGGTTGCCTGCTTTTGACATGGTTGAAATTGTTATTATTTTAAGCTTTCTACTTGGGTTAAAATAATATATTTGCGTGATTTTTTTTTAAAAAAACAGCATCTTTTTTGAGGTATAACTCATATGCCACATACTACAACACATAATTATATATACATTGTATAAAATCATGGTAAACACAATATGTTTATTTCATGTTTTCCACTAAGCATGGAAAGTCAGTGTGTTTAGGTCTTAATTTGTAACATCTATAAGTTAATCAGGGCAATGAGAAAGAAAGGCAAATACTACCAAAACAGATAGTGTCCAAAATAAGGCTCTCTTTACAGGATCAAGAAGGATGTGGACTCAAGAAAGAAGCGGAACCTCTCCCACTCTTCCCCTAAACTTCCTCCTGAAGGGAATTGATTAATTAGTTAACCCCACAACCTCTGTTGAGAAACTGTGCTGTGCCAGACACAAGCTGTACATCCATGAGCAAGACTGAAGTGGTTTTTTTGATGCAGGAACTCAAAGCTCAGAAGGGGAAAGGAAAACATTGTGATTAGTGGTACAACACAGCTAGGAAGGGGGTCTTACTTGAGTCACAGTGTAGGAAGGTAATAACAATTATTTTGTCTCATCATACATAAATGCAGCCCTACTCCCATCCTAAGTTCTCATCCTGTTTCCTAACATACTGATACGGAAGCAGTAGGACAAAAAAAAAAAAAAAAAAAGAACCAGAACGCGCTTTCATTCACTCGGTGTACACTTGGTGTGTGCTCCCCAGGTCTCAGGTCTGTGCTGTGTGCTGGGAATACAGGTATCAACATCTCTAACGCAGTGTCTGGGGTGGAGAAACTGATATGTGAACAATTCCGATGAGCAGTTATGATTTCAGAAAATCAGAAGAGAAATTGAGGGAAAGGGGCATAATTCACACTGAGGTCTTGATCGAAGAGATAATATCTGAGCTGAGATTTGAAGAGGTAAGAGTTAGTCAAGGAAAGGGTGAGGACAGAATTGGAATGAAGAGAAAGAAATACTAACACATATATTTACCAGAGAAAGTATAATGTAGGAGAAATAACTAGTAGTTCCAATTTACTGTTGAGATGGTATAATAAGTGGCAAGAGATAACTTTGGGGATGGTGTCAAACACCAGATAATGAAAGGTCTAATGTTCCAGTCTAGGTTTTATCTTATTATATAGGAAGCTATTGAAAGACTGAGTAATAAGAAGTAGCGTGACCAAATGTGCATGTTTAGACAGATCATTCTTTAAGTAGAAGGAAGAGAGTTCATAGAGAAAGAAATCCAGAAGCAGCAAGAACAATTGAGGGGGATGTGGCAATAAATCAAGGAAGAGATAATCAACTGAGGTAAGACTGCCGTGAAAGAGTAAAGATCCAAGATATACTGCTGCTGCTACTAAGTCACGTCAGTCACGTCCGACTCTTAGCAACCCCATGGACTGCAGCATACCAGGCTCCTCTGTCCATGGGATTTTCCAGGCAAGAGTACTGGAGTGGGTTGCCATTGCCTTCTCTGACCAAGATATACTAGGGATATAGACTTAGCAAGACATCTTTACGGGAAGGAAGTAGTAAATGAGGAAGAAGTCCAAAATGATCCAGAGTTCATGGCTTGGGTGATTTATTTAATGACAATGCAAATAATTGTCAATAAGAGAGGCAATAAGGAAGCAACTTAGCAGTAGCAGTAGCAAGGAAGAGCAAGTGATCAGGGAAATAGGAACAAAAAAACAGCTGATATTGAGTGCATTCTATGTGCTAGGGACTTTTCTTCTGCCACAATTTAATTCAGGTGTTGTTTGCTGCTGGATCCTATGTGTCTCTCTCCAGTCATGCTTTCTCTCCTGAGTTCCAGATCTGTATGTTCAATCCTAGATGTTTTCACTTGCGTATATTGATGCCATGACGAAATCGAAGCATTCCTAAGTGAAGTCTAGATAATGAAATGAAAGACACTAAGAGAAAATGTGTGTGAAATTTGTTATTATTTGTTTTGTTAGGTTGTTATATTTTTCACTGAAACTATAGAAAGGGGAAAAAAAAAGGAAGACATGGGTACAATGAGTGAGGAGAAATGGCAGGATGTGAAGGAACAGTGGATTATGAACACCATTTTTTTTTCAGTAAAGTAAAAGCATGACCATCCACAGAACCAATGGGGGTACATTAGAAAGCTAAAAGACTTGAAGGGAAAATGATGAAAGTTTGAAATAACGATAGAGACCCAGGGAGTTGAAACGGAACAAATAGCATGATGAGTAGCTATCACTGATGTCCAACTAAAATGAAGAGCCTGCTTTTTTAGTAGCATCAGCCTATGTGGGTATTTGATTTTTGCCCATATTGCTTACCAGTCCAGGTAGAGGGAGAGGGAGCACAGGTGGTTGGGTTGATACAGGATTGGACTTTGCTACTTGGATGCAGCAGGAAGGTTGAGATCAAAGTCTGTCAGTATAGACAATAGGGATTTTAAGTTAGGGATCAAAGTCCCAGACTTATTGCCAAAGAAAATACTCCAGGAAGAACCTTTTAAATTGAAAGAAAAAAAAAATGGAATAGTTATGGAACTGGATACCAGTAAAGTATAGTAAAACGGGTACTGGAATAACAGGAAGCTAAGTCAGAGAGTGAGGTACTGGAGCAGAATATTTCAGAAGGGGAGAGTTTCTGAGAGGGTAATAGGCAGGAAGGGCAGGGGTCTCCAAACAGAGGACACAGGCTGCAAGTCAGACATTTTTAATCTCTTCCTTAAACTGCAGGAGGAAACAAACTACAAGAGTCAGACTTTTCTTCCTTCTCCATACAAAATTAAAAGCAGGTTTCTCTTAAAATTCTGTGTTGCCATGACAACACCTGGTTCCACCTGAACTTAACTTTTCTCAAACCTTGAGCTCACCAATGCGGTTTTTCTTATGGAAATGTTTTTCTTAAGCTATGTTAATGAAACTATGTATTTCCTTTGGAATTTGCCTTTCTTCAAAATGGTTCCACCAAAGACCAACTTTTTTCAACTTTTTTCTATTTTCAAACCTTGGGCTGATAATACCTCAACAAACCAGTATTCATATCAATTGTTTTATGGCTGGGACACAGTTCGTGCTATCCTATCTCAAAAATGCATATTGTGGGAGAGGGGCCTGGTGAAACTCCCTCAGCCTTGAGGTGTCTGTCTCTCTTATCTGATTAATAGCTTTCTAACAGACCATAAAACACCTGGCTAAAGACTAGCAGGGGGGCACTCTTTCTGCCCCCTTCTGATGTCTATGTCAGAAGTTTTGTCTATCTCTTTTATACTTTAATAAAACTTTATTACACAAAAGCTCTGAGCAATCAAGACCTGTCACTGGCCCCAGAATGAATTCCTCTCCTCTGGAGGCCAAGAATCCTGGTGTCTTTCACGACTCAGCAACAACATTTCATTTCCATGATAAAAAGCCCAGATTTGGCTGGAGGTGATAACTGAAGGGGAAGGGAAAAAATGATAGCTGCTTTGACAACAGCAAGCAAATATGATATTCTTTTGTTAGATGGTCCTCACAATATCTGAAAAAGCCTTAAAGACTACTAATCAACCTTCTTAAACAGAAACTTATATTAAGCATGTTGTTGTTGTTTGGTGGCTAAGCCATGTCTGACTCTTTTGCAACTCCAAGGACCATTTTCCAGGCTCCTCTGTCCATGGAATTTCCCAGGCAAGAATACTGGAGAGGCTTGCCATTTCCTTCTCCAGGAGATCTTCCCGCCTCAGGGATCAAACCCACGTCTCCTACTTGGCAGGTGGATTCTTTACCACTGAGCCACCAGGGAAGCCCATATTAATGCATTACCTTCAATAAATTACTTGGCCAAGTAGCTGTCATCCTAAGCATAAAGCAATGACCCAAGATAGAACATCCTCTAGGAATGATTTCACTCACATTCTTTAAAATGAGTGTAAAATAGAATCAGTCATACTTTTTGTTTAGTTAAAATTAATGATTTGCATACAAGAGTCAGTATTTTTTACTTTATTTTTAGAAGAAATGATGACATGATGTGGAAAAAAGGAACTTTTGGTTCCCTCTGAGTCAAAAGCACTTGAATGAAACTTCTAGTGGGAAAAGCAGTCAAGGATGTAACTAAGGTTCTCTGTGAGTTGACATTTAAATTACTTCTCATGTACAGACATGAAGCCAATCTATTTTCCCAGCTCACTTCCTGTTGTTCAGGAAGTTCCATTATCTTAAATACTCAGTTTTGGCAATATATCAGACCACTAAATCCTATTTTTTTAACCTTTCTATAAATGCATCCCTGGACTCAATATAGAACTAAACATAATTCAAAATATCAATAGTTATCCTTGGAGTTTTAAATCTACTAAAAGATTGTACCACTATCAGTCTCTATAGAAAGAAAACTTAAGACTACTGGCTTCTCCGGGCTCTTTTTCACATTTTCTTTCCAAAAATGAGTCAAGATCAAGAAAAAAAGTTTAGTTCCCCTTCCTCCGTGAGGAGGAGTGTCGCTTTTTGCCAGCTGCGAGGCTGAAAAAGGCTTGTTGAGTTAAAACGAGCTAATCAAACCTGAGTAAGAAGAACTGGCTTCCCAGGTGGCCCTGGTGGTAAAGAATCCACCTGCCTGCCAGTGCAGGAGACACTAGAGATGTGGGTTTGATCCCTGGGTCAGGAAGATCTTCTGAAGGAGGGCATGGAAACCCACTCCAGTATTCTTGCCTAGAGAATTCCCATGGATAGAGGAGCCTGGCGGGCTACAGGCCATAGGGTCTCAAAGAGTCTAACATGACTGAAGTGACAGAGTGGGCAAGCAAGAAGAACTAGAAGATACGTGCTGCTGCTGCCGCCACCACTAAGTCACTTCAGTTGTGTCCGACTCTGTGTGACCCCATACCGGCAGCCCATCAGGCTCCCCCATACCTGGGATTCTCCAGGCAAGAACACTGGAGTGGGTTGCCATTTCCTTCTCCAATGCCTGAAAGTGAAAAGTGAAAGTGAAATCATTCAGTTGTGTCTGACTCTTATCGACCCCATGGACTGCAGCCTACCCGGCTCCTCCATCCATGGGATTCTCCAAGCAAGAGTACTGGAGTAGGGTACCATTGCCTTCTCCAGAAGATACATGCAGATGTTTCTGAAACCTTTATTAATCTTATAGTTTAACTATCTTCATCCATTGGTAGAGAAAAGTTATTGAATCTGAGAAGAAACCTAGCTATTGAATTGAGTCAGATGCCATAATTGCTTCATTTACCACACGTGGTTCCTTCAACCATACTAGAGTGGGGTTTAGCCATCCTTCCATTCCACAGTTTTAGGAAGCTTTATAAGCCACAGCTGATCTGATTCTGGGACCTGAGTTTGGTGTTTGGAATACAAGCTTTTCTGAAATGGAGACTGGTAAAAACAGTAGTAACTGCTCAAGCAAAGCCCAAAACTGTAGGAAAAAATCCAAGTGCTATTTGGATAATACTCATGTCTTGATTCAGAGAAAGCAATGGCACCCCACTCCAGTACTCTTGCCTGGAAAATCCCATGGACGGAGGAGCCTGGTGGGCTGCAGTCCATGGGGTTTGCGAAGAGTCGGACATGACTGAGCGACTCCACTTTCACTT
>NW_011494961.1:2370593-2379393 GCF_000754665.1 Bison bison bison
AGCTGGAGAAGAAAATGGCAACCCACTCCAGTGTTCTTGCCTGGAGAATCCCAGGGACGGGGGAGCCTGGTGGGCTGCCGTCTATGGGGTCACACAGAGTCGGACACGACTGAAGCAACTTAGCTGCAGCAGTAGCAGCATGGCTTGATTTACAGGAAGCTTGGGGCTGGTGCACTGGGATGACCCAGAGGAATGGTACGGGGAGGGAGGTGGGATGGGGGTTCAGGATGGGGAACACGTGTACACCCATGGCAGATACATGTTGATGTATGGCAAAACCAATATGATATTGTAAAGTAAAAAAAAATAAATACATAAAAATTTAAAAATAAATACAAAATCCATATTGTAAAAAAAAAATAAAATAAATAAAAGCTTAAAAATTGTAATCTATAACATTCAGTTGTTATATTTCTTGCATTTTACTGTTGTGGCCATAGCAGTTTCTCTTTTGTTCTCATGGACATTATGTCATAATCTCAACGATCATTTAACCCATGAATTGCCTAAATAATCATAATGCTTACTCTGTTACTGTCATTCTCAAGCACTCTGTCAGTCAAGATTCCTAGGCATTTATTTTTCTTTACCAAGTCAAGTAAAACACAATTTATAAACTGTCACTTTTGCTGAAGCCTTTCATTACCAGAACATATTCTTTCCTATTTTAAGATGAAAAAATTCCCATTTCTTTTCCTTCAAACTAGTTAAGAAGCTGGACTTATTACAACTATTTTGCAGATTGCCTAAGGACACAGGTAGACTTAAGAGTGTTCGAGTTTGGTCTTCTACAGTTTAGCATAACAGAATGGCCTTTGCACGCTTGCATGCTGTGTTGCTTCAGTTGTGTCTGACTCTGTGCAACCGAATGGACTATAGCCCAACAGGCTCCTCTGTCCATGGGATCCTCCAGCAGTGGGTTGCCATGGCCTCCTTCAGGGGATCTTCCCAACCCAGGAATTGAACCCAAGTCTCCTGCATTGGCAGGTGGGTTCTTTATCACTAGCGCCACCTGGGAAACAGAATGACCTTGACATTATGTCAAGTGTCTAATACAAGAAACTTGACAACAACAATGGTGAAACTGTGCCAGAAAACCAGGTATTCAGCACTCAGGCACAGACACAGGCTTCTGGGGGAAGTTGCTGCCTAGCTAATGCAATGCAGACTATGTTTGAGGGTGATTAACTGAAGATCCAAAGGGAAGAATGTTGTCAGAAAATCACTTTCCTCAGTATATTGGTCCTCCCTTCTTCAGAACATCCCAGGTGTGTCAGTGGTAAAAAATCCACCCGCCAATGCAAGAGACAGAGGTTCGATCCCTGGGGTAGGAAGATTCCCTGGAGAAGGGAACGGCTACCCACTCCAGTATTCTTGCCTGGAGAATCCCATAGACAGAGGAGCCTGGCAGGCTATAGTCCATGGGTTCACACAGAGTTGGACACCGCTGAGTGTGCACACACACACACACACACACACACATACACACGCATCCCTTCTTCAACACATATCCTTCTGTTAGAACAAACTACTCGTAGCTTCTTTTTGTGCCACACCCCTCCATAACTCATGATCCACCATAGAATCATGCCTTCCAAAAATTATCTCTACTTACTTCTCTGCCTCTTGAATGTCTATTCATTCTTTGTAATTCCACTAAAACAAGCCCAGGTGGAACATTCCCTCCTCCTTCTCTATGCCTCAACAGCACATTTTCCGAGTGTACATTACAATATATATTCCACTGCTGACTGAAGCTGCTTGCTTGTGGGCTTTGTCTCCTTCAAGTCCGGGACTGTGGCTTCTTCATCCTTCTGTTCCCAGGGGTACATACAGTGCCTGGCACTTTAGAAACACAGAAAACAATGTTTGATTGTGTTTTAATAAAGGCAGTACTTAGAGCAGTGAGATGGAGAGGATAATAAGAATACTGACAAAGGAATGTTATTTTGTGGTGTTGTAGATGAAGATACAACCTTTGACTATGTGTAAATTAAAGTTAATGTTATAGATTACACCCAACTTAGCATTAGAGATGTCAGTATGGTCAGAATTGATAGCAAAAAAAGTAAGCTACCTGTGATGTAACATTAAGAAGTGTTAGAAAAATAGGAGGTAGAAAGTGAATATAAGCAAATAAGTCAAGGATTTTGGATACAAAGATAATTACAGTGTAATCAGATGGATGTTTTTCATAACAGCTTTAGCAAAGATCTAATAGATATATCAAATGTTCTAGTATACATGAAGCAGAATATTTCATTAAGATGCTTATATTAATGAATGAGGCAAATAGAAAACTATAAAAACATTGAGGTTTATAGTTTAATTATAAAACAGTATGAGAACACAGATATCAGAAGGGAAGCATTCATGTAAATGAACAGATATTTCAGCAGAATGAAGAGAAGCGATAAGCTGGTGTTAAAAGGAATATAAGGAACAATTGACTTGTTAAAGAGATGTACAGCAAAAACCCAGGTGAGGGGTAAAAATGACATAGATATATCTGAGAAACAGAAACACCAGCCCAAAGAGGACAAAGCGCTGTTCTGATGGGTGGCAGATGTTTGAGCTAACACCAAAAATCTGGGCTGGAATATATGAAATCTTTCATCTCCGTAGATCTTCAAATCTTTTTCTATGGCACTGACCATGAAGCCAATGTATTTTTGACTTACAATGAAATAGAGAGTCTACTAGGAGAAGAAACACCAGAACAAACGCAATTGGAGCTATTTAATGCTGGTAACAAGGTGTCCTCCTGTGTTGAACCAATAAGAGAACGTGGACTGACTGGTAAAGGGGCTTCAAGGGCTGGACCATAGATGAAGGCCCAGGGACAGGTAGCCTTGAACAGTGCTGTGTATTACAGCCTAAAACTAAGCAACCTGCAACTTACGATTTTTAGTTTACAGTCGGATCCAAAAGCAAAGATTATAAGAAAACCTTGGAATTAACATATAAACATGGATTCCCGTGCCAAATGCAGTGATAATGTAACGAATTAGTCAATCTAATTGCATGAGTAGAGGGCTTATATCTTCTGGAGAGAAAGGAAAAGCATAGTAATGTTTTCCTCTGTACTTGCTTAAAGGATTTTAGAACAACACTTTTAAGACTAGAACTTAAAGCTGAGTAGTATAAAGTGATGAGGTAAAAACAAAACTAGAAGGCTACTATTTATTTTATAGAATAAAATGTTAAGGCAATATGTTACTACCTATGAAATACTACAGAATCTAAAACACCTTTTAAAATTAGATGGCTTCCCTCATCTGCTTCTTTTCTATTTAGTTTTCACAGACTCTGTGGTGTAAGGAATTTAAAAATGCAGTAAATATCTAAGGGTAGTTTCTTAACCAGTGATATGAGCAACAGCAGAGGGAAATACGGATGGTTTGGGAAAAGAAGTATTTGATCAATTAAATGGAGGAAATTCTGATGTGAAAAAAGGAGACTTTCTGAGGTATTAATTCCTTTAAAGACATGTTAGAGCTTACGTTTGAAGCTGGGAGATTAATACAACATACTTGGCCATGAAACAAAATTCCATGTAATCAAATGCTGAACTTAACCTACTTACTTTTAATTGTGTGTGTGTGTGTGTGTGTGTGCTAAGTTGCACAATTGTGTTCAAATCTCTGCAACCACATGGATTGTGGCCCACCAGGCTTCTCTGTCCACAAGATCCTCCAGGCAAGGATATTGGAATGGGCTGCCCTTTCCTCCTCCGGGAGCTCTGCCCGCATCTCCTGTATTGACAGGTGGATTCTTTACCACTGTGTGCGCCACCTGAGAAGCCCACTTTCAAAACTGGAAAATAATAAATTATTAAATTGTAGTCATTTCCCTCGTTTGAGAAAATAATAACCAGCAGAGAGATGCTTTGCACCACTCCATCTCGTCATGGACACACAGGCGCTGACTCCCAGTGCGGTCACTCTACTCTCAAGGATCACATCTGCTGCACATGGACACATCTATGAAATAATAGGACCCGCCCGGCTGTAGATGCCTGGATACTGCAAAGTCCTGCATTGTTGGCCAAATCCCCTTGACTTCCTTGGGTCCTATATTCAAGACTTTAAAGATCTTTGCTTGATTTTGCCCCTTCCCAGTTTCATTTTTGTGAAGGAAAAAACAAACAAACAAGATAGGCTAGCATTCCGAAATACAAATTGCATGGTTGGAGGAACCATTCACCCAAAGCATGAGAGCCATTCTGAGGTGGATTTGGATCTGAAAATGCTGCCTCCTTCCCAGGTCACCCTTGCTTCACTCTCACACCTTTCTATTGCTCCAGGGAAGATGAACACACTGCCATCCTAGGCTAAGTTCTTGAATGACTGCCTCCTATCAGGCCTGGGCCTTTCTCTGTCTCTAACCTGACAGCTGGCTGCAGTTCCAACATCTTCTGTTAATATCAGGGACGTGAGTGATGCTAAATAGGTGAGAGTTAGAGAATCAGAGATAAAATGCATCCTGGTGCAGAAGACCCTTTTAGAAGTTCCAATAATGAAATGAGGCAGGCTCTTGCTGGGGAAAGATCAGGTCTCTATTTATACAAACTAGTTGTACAAATTTTGATTTGTACAACTGGTTTTGTACAATTTTGATTACCAAGTAGGAGGTAAAAAAGGGAATACATGGCTTGACAGTTTAAAAGATCACTAATCTATGCCCTAAACCAGTTCACAGGGCCCCCCGGCTGTCCCCTGCTCAGAGCAGGATTCCTCCCAATTCCTCCCAAACCAAAGACAAAGCACCATCTGTACATTCATTGTTTTCGATGGAAACTACATCCTAAAGGACGTTCAGCTAGTGCATGCAAAATATTTTTTAACACAGTTGAACATTTTCTCAATTTGGCCTTCAGTAATGAGGAGTGCTTGAACTTCCAATTGGATTTCCATACTCTGTTGAAAAACACGTTATTATACACATAAGCACAATCTATGCACCATAAACCGGGAACTGCTAAGGCAACTTAGAAAACATTGACCAGCAGACAACCCAAGAGAGGAAACTGAAAGCTTGGAAGCAAGAAGATGGGAAGCAGGAAAGGGAAGAAGGCAGAGTGTATAATCTGTAGTATGAAATCTGTAACTGGAAACCAACACACTCCACTCAAAGCTTTCACAAATGGCAAAGCTAACTTATCCATTCTCCTGGATCTACGAAATGGATTCAGAGGTACATGAGTAAATTTCTTTCTCATTCTCATCTCCTCGAGATCCCAAATGAAAAATTGTCTGTGTCCGTTGAATTCATTGTAAGAGAAAATGTTACAACTAGGATCTAGTTTAAACTTCTAAATCTCAAAATATTTTTATTCTAGAATAAATAAGAAGATGGAAGTTCCAGAAAGAAGACTATATTCAGAGCAGTAGCTTGATTTTATTTTATAGCTATTTAATCCTATTTTTTGCAATATTTTGGCCATAAGTTTTACAGAGGTACATCTGACTTAGATGCTAAAACACCCTACTTCTTTTGACTAACATTCAGTTTCAAAGAAGTTTTTGTTTTTTAAAATAAAATGTGTTTAAAATACTGCCTTTATTTAAAAAAACAGATGAAGAATTATTGGTTTGAGTTCATTTTTATATAATCTAAAGAATTGTTTAGCATAATTTAAATGTTAACTACACATATGCACAGTCTTATATATTTTTCCATGTATATAGGCATTTGAATTTGCTTTTTTTCTATTGACCAAGCTTTAACCAGTTGTTCACAATGGCATATTTAAGTATCTAGAACCACCTTCTTATTCATGCTGCTGCTGCTACTATGTCACTTCAGTCTTGTCCGACTCTGTGCGACCCCGTAGACGGCAGCCCACCAGGCTCCTCCGTCCCTGGGATTCTCCAGGCAAGAACACTGGAGTGGGTTGCCATTTTCTTCTCCAGTGCATGAGTGAAAAGTGAAAGTGAAGTCATTCAGTCGTGTCCGACTCCTAGCGACCCCATGGACTGCAGCCAACCAGGCTCCTCCATCCACGGGATTTTCCAGGCAAGAGTACTGGAGTGGGGCGCCATTGCCTTCTCTGCCTTCTTATTCATAAGGTAAACTTATTATGTCCAGAGGGCAGAATCAGAATTGGAAGCAGAATTGATGATTTTTATATCATAGCCTTGGGCTTTTCTTAATGCCTGGTCTCTAACTACCAGCTCTTTCAATTCGAGAAAAAAATGTATAGACATCAATCAGAAATATAACACCACATATCATCATTAATGTGAATTTGGATGTTACATTCAATTTACCTAATATGTTTATATCCAAAGTCACCATTTTCTGCTAAAAGGAATACTCAGTCACAGTCCCATGAGGGTAACTAAAGCATAATTAGCATAAATACATAAATTTCTTCCTTTCTAACATATTAGTAATTTACATTCTAATGCAGCACTGTGCTAAGAGTAATATATCCTTCAATAGCAAAATTGCTTTTATCTAGGATCTCAATAAGTAACTATTTTCTGTTACATTGTGTTTTGCTTCTGCCCTGGATGGAAAATTGATCTTAATTAGGACTAATATGGTTTGGTAGAAATTACCTTTTAAAAGTGTAAATATTATATTGAATTCAAGGTAATTCTGCCTTTGTAATAAAAAATGATCACTTACTGCACAAAATATGTTACTGAAAGAGTAATAATTAATTGTAGATAGAAACTAACATAGCAATAACATATTTTTAGTTGCATAAAATTCTGTGAGGACTTCAGATTTGATTATTTAATACATGAAAATTCTTTGTAATACCTGAGATATTTAATGTTGGTGCTAGACTTCTTACAGTAGATTTACACTATAATTGGGGGCTCTCTTGGTGGCTCAGTGAGTAAAGAATCTGCATGCAATGCAGGAGACCAGGAGACACAGGTTCAATCCCTGGGTCCAGAAGATCCCCTGCAGGAGGAAAACGACAACCCACTCCAGTGTTCTTGCCTGGAGAATTCCGTGGACAGAGGAGCCTAGCGGGCTACAGTCCATGGGGCTGCAAAGAGTCGGACACAACTGAGCGACTAACACACATGTACACACATTAGTGCTTTGGCTTAGTAATAAATATGTGAGACCTTCTGTTGGGAAAAACAGCTGGCTAAAAATCATGCTCTCTCAGAAGTAAGAAAGAAGCTCTTTAATAAAATTCATATAATTCTTAAACTTTGTCAAATAAGATTTAAAAGCTTTGTTTCAAATTGTTTTTGATAATATCGATTGCAAATAAGCATTCTCTAGTGCGATTTTATATTTACAAACCAGCTGAATTAGAAACTAGAATGAAAAATAACGCTTTCAATAATAAAACAGATGACTTGAAGTTGTTTTGTCACTTCAATTTGGTTTTCTCGTGTTTAAACCTTGTCAAAGTGGAGTCATTCCATTTCAGTGGCACTTTGGAATCTGGTGCAGAGTTGAGCTATGAAGAGAGAGGATACGATGTAACTGTGATGGCCAAATGCACATCCGAAATACCAGCGGCTGAACAGAAGCCTTAATAAATAGTTGGTGGGTGAATGAATAAAACATTTTTCTTAAACAATAACTTTGAAAAACTGAAGGCACACTAATATGAAAGAAGTTCGTCTATTCAGTATGTGTGTGTGTGTGTGTATTTGTTAGTTGCTCAGTCATATCCAACTCTTTCTGACCACATGGACTGTAGCCCACCAGGCTCCTCTGTCCATGGAATTCTCCAGGCAAGAACACTGGAGTGGGTTTCCATGTCCTTCTCCAGGGCTATTCAGTATATCCATGACTAACACCGTGGATTTGATGGCCCAATCTGTGCTGGCCATTATGCTAAATGCTTTCAACATACAGTGTTTTAAACATTTAGTATAGTTGGAGAAGACTCTTGGGAGTCCCTTGGACTCAAGGAGATCCAACCAGTCCATTCTGAAGGAGATCAGCCCTGGGTGTTCTTTGGAAAGAATGATGCTAAAGCTGAAACTCCAGTACTTTGGCCACCTCATGTGAAGAGTTGACTCACTGGAAAAGACTCTGATGCTAGGAGGGATTGGGGGCAAGAGAAGGGGACGAAAGAGGATGAGATGGCTGGATGGCATCACTGACTCGATGGATGTGAGTCTGAGTGAACTCCGGGAGTTGGTGATGGACAGGGAGGCCTGGCATGCTGCGATTCATGGGGTTGCAAAGAGTCGGACACGACTGAGCGACTGATCTGATCTGATCTGATCTGATCTGACAGTGGGCAGAACAGAGCATGTGTGTGTGTGTGTGTGTGGGTATGTTTGTGATATATGTATTCAAGATAAGCCCATGAGGTAACCATTATCACACAAATAAGAAATCAGCAGATGGATGGATAAGAAAGCTGTGGTACATATACACAATGGAGTATTACTCAGTCATTAAAAAGAATACATTTGAATCAGTTCTAATGAGGTGGATGAAACTGGAGCCAATTATACAGAGTGAAGTAAGCCAGAAGGAAAAACACCAATACAGTATACTAACGCATATATATGGAATTTAGAAAGATGGTAACGATAACCCTGTATGCGAGACAGCAAAAGAGACAAAGAGGTATAGAACAGTCTTTTGGACTCTGTGGGAGAGGGAGCGGGTGGGATGATTTTGGAGAAAGGCATTGAAACACGTATAATATCATATAAGAAACTAATCGCCAGTCCAGGTTTGATGCAGGATACAGGATGCTTGAGGCTGGTGCCCTGGGACGACCCAGAGGGATGGTATGGGGAGGGAGGTGGAGGGGGGTTCAGGATGGGGAACAGGTGTACACCCGTGGTGGATTCATGCT
>NW_011494961.1:2379493-2387252 GCF_000754665.1 Bison bison bison
TGGGCATACACACCGAGGAAACCAGAATTGAAAGAGACACGTGTACCCCAATGTTCATCGTAGCACTGTTTATAATAGCCAGGACATGGAAGCAACCTAGATTTCCATCAGCAGACGAATGAATAAGAAAGCTGTGGTACATATACACAATGGAATATTACTCAGCCATTAAAAAGAATACATTTGAATCAGTTCTAATGAGGTGGATGAAACTGGAGCCAATTATACAGAGTGAAGTAAGCCAGAAAGAAAAACACCAATACAATATACCAACGCATATATATGGAATTAAGAAAAACGGTAACAATAACCCTGTATGCAAGAGAGCAAAAGAGACACAGATGTATAGAACAGTCTTTTGGACTCTGTGGGAGAGGGAGCGGGTGGGATGATTTTGGAGAAAGGCATTGAAACACGTATAATATCATATAAGAAACTAATCGCCAGTCCAGGTTTGATGCAGGATACAGGATGCTTGGGGCTGGTGCCCTGGGACGACCCAGAGGGATGGTATGGGGAGGGAGGTGGAGGGGGGTTCAGGATGGGGAACAGGTGTACACCCATGGCGGATTCATGTTGATGTATCGCAAAACCAATACAATATAGTAAAGTAAAAAAAATAATAATAATAATAAAGAAATGATAAATGGTTAAAGAAAAAAAAGAAATAAAAAGTTAAAATTAGTAGATGTTGGGGTAAGCTTTCAAAGTCAGGACCCTCAGACAATTAGAGCTTGAGTCCAACACATGATTCAAAAACTAAATAAATTCATGAGGATGTTCCCGATGAAGCAATTCATGGACACGCTGTATTATAAGACAAACAGTAGTGAGTGAACTCTCTAGTGCACACAAAAGCTTTTTTGACACATACTCTTGCCCTCTGAGTGTCCCCACAGAACCCTGCACATATATTGACTATAGGTGCCAGTATTTATAGTTACTTATATGCCCATGTCTCCCAATAGACCACAAGCTTCTTGAAGGAGAGACTGTCCTTATCATCTATAAATTCTCTTGGTATCCAGCTTATTGTCTGGAACAAGGTAGCAACCACAGAATATCAAACAATTTCTACCCCTTCCCCTTCACGGCAGCTCCTAAGTTCTGGTGGATAAATATTCTTTCAATTCACTACAGTTGTGTATTTCAGAGGAAGTACTTACCGTTTATAAATAACAATGGTCCACAAAATTTTTACAACAAGCAGCTGAACTTTTTTCATGTTAATTTCATTGCAAGTTTTATGTTCCACAGTGTTTAATTATAATGTGTAATATACTTAATTATTCGGCTTCCCAGGTGGCTAGGTGGTAAAAAATCTGCCTGTCAATGCAGGAGACAAGACGCAAGAGAGGCAGGTTTAATCTTTGGGTCAGAAGATGCCCTGGAGGAGGAAATGTCAACCTACTCCAGTATTCTTGCCTCAGACATCCCACGGACAGAGGAGCCTGGTGAGCTACAGTCCACGGACACAACTTAGCGACTGAGCAGGCAGGCCTGTGTATCTAATAACAGGCAAAGCTGGCAGCAGGGCCCTGAAGCAGGTCATCTGGGCATAAGTAATCTCATAGCTTTGGCAGAAAAAGGATATGGGTGGGAAAAAACCAAGAGGTCTGTCTTGTCTCAGCAGCACCTCACGACTATGGTTCCTAGCAGGGCAGGGCGGCAGGGATGGGTACCAGATCACAGAAGAGGGTTTTTGTTTGTTGGTTGGTTTGTTTTTTAATTGGAGTCCTTAAGAGGATCCAGTGTGGTGGATTCCAGTACAGCTGGAGAAGGGTGTTGTGTATCACAATATGGAGAGGGGGCGGCGGTAAATATGTGGTTGGGCAGGAGAGGTTCAGAGGAGACTCTTTTAAGGACAATACACTCAAATCTAAGTTGATAAACATCAGTGGACTCTTTACCAGAAAATGCCAACTTTGTACTCAGGAATCTGAGAATGTCCCCAGATTGTAATACAAAGTGTCTACATCCTCAAGAAATAATCTCCAGCTTTCTTCAAGCTTAATCATATACCACTGCTTTAACCCAAACATTGCTTCCCTCCAATCCTGGACATCCAAGGTCTGTTTCTACGTCTGTGTGGGGAGATATTGAAACTTATGGCTCTAGATAAAGAATGATTAATGTCTTAATTCTTATTTGCATTTGACAAGATGATGACCAGTTTTAGAAACACTTGCAGAAGTTTTTTTAAAAAAAATAAATGAATAAATACCTTCATGAAAACTTTACTTTATTAGAGAATCTAGCCCGTGTGGAAAATTTAAAATCACTCTATTTACCAAAACTGGCTAACAATAAGCTTACTAAAAAAACAACAACAACAACAATGATCAGTAAATACCTACACTTAACATTCTTAATTATGGGACAATTTTATGATCCATGTTGATGTATTTGTAAGGTAAACCCCTCTGTTTAATAATAATAAAAAAAAATTCTCACATGTAACACACTGTTTTCACACTCATATACACATATAAAAGATGGGAGACCTGTCTCAGAAACATGTTTATAATGGATATACATAATATTGTGAAATAAAATCTGAACAAAAATTTTATTCCAACAACATTTCTCTATTTTTAAATCATGTTTATTGTTTAAGTTCTTATCACAGTGGAGATTAACTTATGCTTAATCATCCGGTGAATGCCTACTGTCAACTTCATCCAATTCCAAAAAAGCAAAATCAGCTCAGTCATACACTCTAATTCCTGTTGCCATCCCACCACTCATTGCCTGCGTTTTCTTTCCCTTTAACGGCAATATTACAAGATTGTGAAAAGGTAGAACTAATAGGCTTATATATGTAATACCATTTCTTCAAGTATTCAGAGAGCAATGTATTTGCCTGCATTGTACATGAGAAAACTACTTGTGACATTATTTCTAAGTACAGGAGAGTGGCTCCTGGTGGGAGTGTGATGAAGTCGTATGTCATAGTGTATGACAAGGATTTACAGCATTCTAGAATTTTCACAACTCTTCCCATGTTAGTGAAAGTTGTCAGGTAAAAATGCTGTAGTTTTCTACTTTCAGCTGTCAGACATAAGATTTCGAACTACAAATAAATAAAGCATACACTCAACATGTGTAGTGCAAATGCTAAGTAAACAGAATGACATGGAATGAACTCCTAGATGCCAGTGAGTATACGGTTCAGTGGGGAGGTCCTGATTTTATGATGTCTGTGACTTGCACCCCATTCTCAAATGAATACTGTCACTATCCCATGTCAGCCACAAGGATCGAAGAGTCAGAGCAGGCTGAAGCGAGGTGAAGGGAGTGACGAGGAAGTGGGAACTCCTTTTCACAAACAAGTGGGACAATTTCTCTGTCACTTCTGTATGTCATGGCAAGTTTGATTTGGTAACCAGATCTCAAACCTCTCAGACAAAGCAGGTACCAATATGGAGAAAAGCAAAAGATCCAATGAAAAGAATTAAATGTTGGCACCTATATAAGAGATTGTGTGACCCAGACACCAAAAGGGGATTAAGAAGGTGGTTTTTTAGTTAAAACTTTGGAAATATCACATCTGAACATTCAAAAATTACATTATAGAAAAGTCATCAAACAACGGCCCTGTTTAAAGATGCAATATAAGCAGTAGTCTTCAGTACTTTGAACAAAAATTAGAGCTTTGTTGCTTTGTCTGAATTATATAGCTAAGATAATGTTATTCATTAAAATGAAATAGAAAAAAAACTATAAAATTCTCCCAGAGGCAAATTATTGGTAGGGGGGGAAATAAAAATAAACTATGACAACCAATTTATACATTTACTTAATTGTACGTTCCCCCTCCAGAAGAATCCAGTTGTTAAAAAAAAAAAAAGAAAATAAATTTAAAAACCCCAAAGTACAAAAACAGGTGCCATTTATCTTTTGCATTTTCTTCCTCTGCATTCAATTTTAAGGAAAAAAAGTGTTCTTTCGTGGTACTGTTTCTGAGTTCCCATATATTAAGTTCTAGAAGAGAAACACTTGGATCCTAACTTTCTATTTCATTCTTAGATGTGTTGTACTGTCAACAAATATAACAAGCAGCTGGCTAAAAGTCTCTCATTTAGGAAACATACACACACATAGACATACACACATACACACACAGACAAACCTTTCTAAGAGAAAATAAACCGTTCCTCGTCTGGGACACACATATATCAAGACTTAAAACTAAAGTCTGACACAGTCACTTAATTGATTTAAATAATTAAGGCTTCTAAAAGGTCCAGTGCCAAAACTACATGTATCAGTATTCGAATAAAATACATTTTTGCATTTTAGGTTTGTGCTTTTTACAGCCGTCTTAATTCCACAGAATTTCATTAATAAGATCAGAAAAGGGAGTGTTAGAATTGTTTACTGATGTTTTTAATTTAGTAGTTGTTAGACTAACTTGTAGCAATAAAAATTCAATGACTGAATAGATTTGTTACTACCAGGTGGGCTGTTGGCTCATTTCACCTTCTTTTCGTGTTTAATGTGGCCATTTCTTTTATACTTGCCATTGAGGATTCCATTATGGTAATGTCCATTCACTGTGCTGTGCTTATTGCTTGACCACAGACTTCTGATTCTTCTGCAGATAAATTTTGTCACCCATGACAAGAGGAAGTAAAACAAGGCAGCACCAAGCAAAAGCACGAAGACAATATCCAGTAAAAAATACTGACAGAAAGAGATCTGATGGACGGCGGCACGTAGGTGATGGGCTCCATCGTGACGGAGAATGTAATCGATCCAATAGACAGTCCGGTTGACGGGGTGACCAGGTTGATCCTTGTGGATTTCTGAAAGCTTCTGAGCCCTCTGACGGTAGCTACAGAGTGGAGGCAAGGCACACATGTCATTTTCCACAAGAACATCACATTTTGAAAAACACTATACTTATGGCTGGATGGCATCACTGACTCGGTGGACATGAGTCTGAGTGAACTCCGGGAGTTGGTGACGGACAGGGAGGCCTGGCGTGCTGCGATTCATGGGGTCGCAAAGAGTCGGACACGACTGAGAGACTGATCTGATCTGATCTGATATTTTTAAAGCCTTGATGTACTCCAATACTTTGGCCACCTGATGCAAAGAACTGACTCATTGGAAAAGACCCTGATGCTGGGCAAAACTGAAGGCAGGAGGAGAAGGGGATGCAGAGGATGAGATGGTTGGATGGCATCACCAACTCGATGAACATGAGTTTAAGCAGGCTGCGGGAGTTGGTGATTGGCAGGGAAGCCTGGTGTGCTGCAGTCCATGAGGTCACAAATAGTTGGACATGACTGAGCGACTGAACTGAACTGATACGTTTAAAGGACTTCCCAGATGGTGCTAGTGGTAAGGAATATGCCTGCTAAAGCAGGGAGACACAAGACACATGGGTTCCATCCCTGGGTCAGGAAGATCCCCTGGAGAAGGAATGGCAATCCACTCCAGTATTCTTGCCTGAAGAATACCATGGACAGAGGAGCTGGGTGGGCTAAGTCCACGGGGTTGCAAAGAGTTGGACACGACTGAGCATCTGAGCACAGTTTTAAAAGGAAAGCTATAGAACACAGATGAAGGGGTCCCCTACTCTGACACCTTGGATGATCAAACATACTGCTCCAAGTGCCAAGAATTACAACCAAGACCCTAGATCCTCTAAGGGGTCAGTGCATAAAGGCTGCCTCTGAGCCCACATATGGGAGCATAAAGAACCCCAGGGCACTTGAATCCAGTCTTTTACATAAAAGAAACATTATTTTATATGAAAGAGCTTTTCTTTATTGTGTGTTCTTAGAATATGGCAATATTTCTCAATCCAGTGTTATGCTATATATCCTGGGTATTAAGAGGAAAAGCTCACACATTTCCAGACATTAATGCCACTTGAAATGCAGGATCAATTAAATGTTGCATAAAAATGGGAAAACCTATGCTTTGTTTTAAAACTATGCAGGCCAACTCCCGACCATTTGAGGCTCAGTTGTGAACTGGGTTAACTCAAGACACATCAAGAATTTAAGAAACAAGATAAAAGATTCTGACCAAGTCATTCATCTGAGTAAATATATCTTGGCATTTCATTGATGCCCAGTGCTAGGGAAACCCAGCACCCGGCAGTATCAAGAGCACCTGTTTTGAAATCAGACAGTCTTGGTTCAAATCCCTACTCCAAAGCTGTATAATTAGGGGTGTATTACTTAAGCTCTCTGAGTTTTAAGTGCCTCCTCTCTATAATGGAAATAAGGAAAATGGTGATATAAAGTTTTATGAGCATTAAAGTGACATAAAGGACACAAAAATTGATAAACTCTAGGGACCCAAAGGTTCCCATGGTGGTTTCTTCCCCAGTTTGGCAAACAGTGGTGGAATATTATTCGAGGTAATACATGGCTGGCCAAATGATTGCGATTTTTATTTTTCAAGTGACAGAAGCATGCACAAGGCATTACACACAGAAATCTAAAGGATATGTCTATATTTAGTTTATTTATGATTTACTGGCAATTTTCAGCTATTGACAATATGCTGTGGTAAATATAGTTCGCCTGCTTTAATAGCAGTTGAAACCTTACCTGGGGTTATTGATAACTTTCACTAGCGCTTCATACAGCTCTCCTTCAGTCACTGTCTTCCATTCCAGCAGTATCCCCATGCCTTTTGCCTGTACCCGGATCATAGTATCATAATGGTCTCCAAAGAGTGGGATTCCCACCACAGGCACACCATGATACATAGTTTCAAAAATACTATTCAAACCACCATGGCTCAGGAAGGCTTTAATATTGGAATGCCCTAAAGAAGGATTAAAAAAGAAAACCACTTAGAATATTGTCTATTACTCTAGGAAGATGTTTTCCAGAAATTTCTTAAGAGTTGACATTATAATAAACATGCATTTCAGATATAAGATTTTTAAAGACACAGTTTCACTGATTCCTACTCTGTGCCAATTACAATGTTTATTATAAGCATAATTATCAGATGTGTATATATGAATTAAAAGCCATTTTCAGTAGTTAACATTTATAGTTTTAAGAAGTATATTAAAATATCTTCTCCCAAAACACAAATACCAACTGCATTCAAATAGCCAGTAATTAATAATAGGTCAATGAAAGCAAGGAATGACCAAAAATACCAGAGTATAACCACATTCTACTAAACGCAGACACCCACTTCTGGCTACTTAAACATTTATCTATATTAAAGCCAAACACACTCTGTAAAAAAAAGTAAAAATGTGAGGCTGGACTCCAGATGTCCAAGAAACGTTTCTGTGCTTATCCAAGGAGGAACATTGCACAGTGCTCAGTTTTCACAACATTCAAGTCATGTCTGTACCACCTGCACTTCTTAATCTTAGGGTCCAATTCTACATTTTAGGAACAAAAACAAGCAGGGACAGGTAAATACAAAAATTAGTTCTAAGAGATAGGACATCATGTAACATCTGGTTGTCTTGGAGATAAAAGAGATAATTTATCAAAGTTAGTGAAGTATTTCAAACTCCAGATCTCCTTGTGAGCAGAGAGACTTGCATAAAAAACGTAAGACAAAAAAACATGGCACTTGAGATGGGTGTTAGATGGCCAGAAAGAAATTACAGCTTGCAAAAACACAAGCATTTTTTTTAATTTAATTTTTTAACTTTACAATATTTTATTGGTTTTACCATATATCAAAATGAATCCGCCACAGGTATACACGTGTTCCCCATCCTGAACCCTCCTCCCTTCTCCCTCCCCATACCATCCCTGTG
>NW_011494961.1:2388421-2388930 GCF_000754665.1 Bison bison bison
AAATTGCTTTGGGTAGTATACTCATTTTCACTATATTGATTCTTCCAATCCACGAACATGGTATATTTCCCCATCTATTAGTGTCCTCTTTGATTTCTTTCACCAGTGTTTCATAGTTTTCTATATATAGGTCTTTAGTTTCTTTAGGTAGATATATTCCTAAGTATTTTATTCTTTCCGTTGCAATGGTGAATGGAATTCTTTCCTTAATTTCTCTCTATTTTCTCATTATTAGTGTATAGGAATGCAAGGGATTTCTGTGTGTTGATTTTATATCCTGCAACTTTACTATAGTCATTGATTAGTTCTAGTAATTTTCTGGTGGAGTCTTTAGGGTTTTCTATGTAGAGGATCATGTCATCTGCAAACAGTGAGAGTTTTACTTCTTCTTTTCCAATTTGGATTCCTTTTGTTTCTTTTTCTGTTCTGATTGCTGTGGCCAAAACTTCCAAAACTATGTTGAATAGTAATGGTGAAAGTGGGCACTCTTGTCTTGTTCCTGACTTTAG
>NW_011494961.1:2389030-2389743 GCF_000754665.1 Bison bison bison
TTTGATTTGCATTTCTCTGATAATGAGTGATGTTGAGCATCTTTTCATGTGTTTGTTAGCCATCTGGATGTCTTCTTTGGAGAACTGTTTATTTAGTTCTTTGGCCCATTTTTTGATTGGGTCATTTATTTTTCTGGAGTTGAGCTGTAGGAGTTGCTTGTATATTTTTGAGATTAGTTGTTTGTCAGTTGCTTCATTTGTTATTATTTTCTCCCATTCTGAAGGCTCTTTTCACCTTGCTTATAATTTCCTTTGTTGTGCAGAAGCTTTTAATTTTAATTAGGTCTCATTTGTTTATTTTTGCTATTATTTCCAATATTCTGGGAGGTGGGTCATAGAGGATCCTGCTGTGATGCATGTCGGAGAGTGTTTTGCCTATGTTCTCCTCTAGCAGTTTTATATTTTCTGGTCTTACGTTTAGATCTTTAATCCATTTTGAGTTTATTTTTGTGTATGGTATTAGAAAGTGTTCTAATTTCATTCTTTTACAAGTGGTTGACCAGTTTTTCCAGCACCATTTGTTAAAGAGATTGTCTTTAATCCATTGTATATTCTTGGCTCCTTTGTCAAAGATAAGGTGTCCATAGGTGCATGGATTTATCTCTGGGCTTTCTATTTTGTTCCATTGATCTATATTTCTGTCTTTGTGCCAGTACCATACTGTCTTGATGACTGCAGCTTTGTAGTAGAGCCTGAAGTCAGGCAGATTGATT
>NW_011494961.1:2389843-2390168 GCF_000754665.1 Bison bison bison
GGTTTTTGTTTTTCAATTTGTTAATGTGGTGTATTACATTGATTGATTTGCGGATATGGAAGAATCCTTGCATCCCTGGGATAAAGCCCACTTGGTCATGGTGTATGATCTTTTTAATGTGTTGTTGGATTCTGATTGCTAGAATTTTGTTTAGGATTTTTGCATCTATGTTCATCCAAAACTCAACCAGGAAGAAATAGAAAACCTTAACAGACCCATCACAAGCACGGAAATTGAAACTGTAATCAAAAGAACCTATTTTAAAAGCAAATTTCATATATGCTTTTTATAATTTTTGTGATTTTTTTTTTAATATTGTATTTTT
>NW_011494961.1:2390268-2392133 GCF_000754665.1 Bison bison bison
TGATAGTAGTCTCTTATGATCCTTTGTATTTCTGTGTTGTCTGTTGTGATCTCTCCATTTTCATTTCTAATTTTATTCATTTGATTTTTCTCCCTTTGTTCTTGATGAGTCTGGCTAATGGTTTGTCAATTTTATTTATCCTTTCAAAGAACAAGCTTTGGGCTTTGTTGATTTTTGCTATGGTCTCTTTTGTTTCTTTTGCATTTATTTCTGCTCTAAGTTTTAAGATTTCTTTCCTTCTACTAACCCTGGGGTTCTTCATTTCTTCCTTTTCTAGTTGCTTTAGGTGTAGTTAGGTTATTTATTTGACTTTCTTCTTGTTTCTTGAGGTATGCCTGTATTGCTATGAACTTTCCCCTTAGGACTGCTTTTACAGTGTCCCACAGGTTTTGGGTTGCTGTGTTTTCATTTTCATTCATTTCTATGCAAATTTTGATTTCTTTTTTTATTTCTTCTGTGATATGTTGGTTATTCAGCAGTGTGTTGTTCAGCCTCCATATGTTGAAATTTTTAAGTTTTTCTCCTGTAATTGAGATCTAATCTTACTGCATTGTGGTCAGAAAAGATGCTTGGAATGATTTCAATTTTTTTGAATTTACCAAGGCTAGATTTATGACCCAGGATGTGATTTATCCTGGAGAAGGTTCCGTGTGCGCTTGAGAAAATGGTGAAATTCATTGTTTTGGGATGAAATGTCCTATAGATATCAATTAGGTCTAACTGGTCTTTTGTATTGTTTAAAGTTTGTGTTTCCTTGTTAATTTTCTGTTTAGTTGATCTATCCATAGGTGTGAGTGGGGTATTAAAGTCTCCCACTATTATTGTGTTATTGTTAATTTCTCCTTTCATACTTGTTAGCATTTGTCTTACATATTGCGGTGCTCCTATGTTGGGTGCATATATAATTGTTATATCTTCTTCTTGGATTGATCCTTTGATCATTATGTAGTGACCTTCTTTGTCTCTTTTCACAGCCTTTGTTTTAAAGTCTATTTTATCTGATATGAGTATTGCTACTCCTGCTTTCTTTTGGTCCCTATTCGCATGGATAATCTTTTTCCAGCCTTTCACTTTTAGTCTGTATGTGTCCCCTGTTTTGAGGTGGGTCTCTTGTAGACAACATATGTAGGGGTCTTGTTTTTCTATCCATTCAGCCAGTCTTTGTCTTCTGGTTGGGGCATTCAACCCATTTACGTTTAAGGTAATTACTGATAAGTATGATCCCGTTGCCATTTACTTTATTGTTTTAGTTTCGAATTTATACACCCTTTTTGTATTTCCTGTCTAGAGAATATCCTTTAGTATTTGTTGGAGAGCTGGTTTGGTGGTGCTGAATTCTCTCAGCTTTTGCTCGTCTGTAAAGCTTTTGATTTCTCTTTCATATTTGAATGAGATCCTTGTTGGGTACAATAATCTGGGCTGTAGGTTATTTTCTTTCATCACTTTAGGTATGTCTTGCCATTTCCTCCTGGCTTGAAGAGTTTCTATTGAAAGAGCAGCTGTTATCCTTATGGGAATTCCCTTGTGTGATATTTGTTGTTTTTCCCTTGCTGCTTTTAATATTTGTTCTTTGTGTTTGATCTTTGTTAATTTGATTAATGTGTGTCTTGGGGTGTTTCGCCTTGGGTTTATCTTGTTTGGGACTCTCTGGATTTCTTGGACTTGGGTGATTATTTCCTTCCCCAGTTTAGGGAAGTTTTCAACTATTATCTCCTCAAGTATTTTCTCATGGTCTTTCTTTTTGTCTTCTTCTTCTGGGACTCCTATGATTCGAATGTTGTAGCATTTAATATTGCCCTGGAGGTCTCTGAGATTGTCCTCATTTCTTTTAAATCGTTTTTCTTTTTTCCTCTCTGATTCATTTA
>NW_011494961.1:2392472-2397061 GCF_000754665.1 Bison bison bison
TGTGGGTTTGTACAGGTGGCTTGTCAAGGTTTCTTGGTTAGGGAAGCTTGTGTTGGTGTTCTGGTGGGTGGAGCTGTATTTCTTCTCTCTGGAGTGCAATGAAGTGTCCAGTAATGAGTTATGAGATGTCTATGGTTTTGGAGTAACTTTGGGCAGCCTGTGTATTAGAGCTCAGGGCTGTTGCTGTGTTGCTGGAGAATTTGCTTGGTATGTCTTGCCCTGGAACTTGTTGGCCCTTGTGTGGTGCTTGGTTTCAGTGTCGGTATGGAGGCGTTTGATGAGCACCTGTCAATTAATGTTCCCTGGAGTCAGGAGTTCCCTGGAGTCAGGGTTTGGACTTAAGCCTCCTGCTTCCAGTTATTGGTCTTATTTTTACAGTAGTCTCAAAACTTCTCCTTCTATACAGCACCATTGATAAAACATCTAGGTTAAAGATGAAAAGTTTCTCCACAGTGAGGGTCACCCAGAGAGGTTCACAGTGTTACATGGAGAAGAGAAGAGGGAGGAGGGAGTTAGAGGTGACCCAAATGAGATGAGGTGGAATCAATAGAGGACAGAGCAGGCTAGCCAGTAATCACTTCCTTATGTGCACTCCACAACTGGACCGCTCAGAGATGTTCACGGAGTTATACAGAGAAGAGAAGAGGGAGAAAGGAGACAGAGGTGGCCAGGAGGAAAAAAGGGGGAAATGAAAAGGAGACAAATCCAGCCAGTAATCAGTTCCCTAAGTGTTCTCCACCGTCTGGAACACACAGAAATTCACAGAGTTGGGTAGAGTAGAGAGGGGTTAGGGAGGAGACACAGGCGACCTGGTGGAGGAAAAGGAGAGTCCAGTAATCTCACTCCCAAGTAAAAAAATGGGTACTGAAAATTGGGTTCTTAAAGGTACAAAATTGGTAACAAATACCTAAAAGCAAAAATTAAAAATCTAGAGTAGAGTTTGGAATTTCAAAAATACAATGTTAAAGAAAAGAAGAAGAAAAAGAAAGAGGAAAAAAACAAACAAAAACAAAGTCACAAAATTTATAAAGAAAATATAGGTACAAAATTGATAACAAATACCAAAAAGCATAAATTAAAAATCTAGAGTAGAATTTGGAATTTCAGAAATACAGTGTTAAAGAAAAGAAGAAGAGAAAGAAAGAGAGAAAAAAAAAAGTCACAAAAATTATAAAAAATATATAGGTACAAAACTGATAACAAATACCAAAAAGCTAAAATTAAAAATCCAGAGTAGAGTTTGGAGTTTCAAAAATACAATGTTAAAGAAAAGAAGAAAAAAAGAAAGAGAAAAAGAAAAAAAAAAAAAACAAGGTCACAAAAATTATAAAATATATATATATGAAGTTTGCTTTAAAAAAAAATAGGGTCTTTTTTTTTTCAAAGTAATAGTAGGTTATAAAAGTGAAAATTAAAGGAGTAATAGAGGACTTAAAAATTTTTTTTAATTAAAAAAAGGAAAGAATGATCATAAAAATAGTAAAAATATATCTAGGACTTTCTCTGGTGGTGTTGTGGGTATTGTGGGGTCAGTTCATTTTTGGCTAGTTCCTTGGTCTGGCTTATATTTCTCAAGATCTATAGGCCCCTTCCTATGTAGTCGGTACTAGCGACAGGGTTTTAATCTATTGCCTGTCGCTTCCAAGGCGGTTCCCTCTGTTATAGCTTCTTCTGTTTGCTGGTCTCTTCAGTGTCTGATTTCCGCCCTGATACAAAGGGGGCGGTGGTGGACTTTTTTTTTTTTTTTTAGGCTCACTTATTCAGTCGTGCTGTGGGGAGGGAGGGACATCGCAAACAAATAACACTGGCGTGTGCTCGCACTGCCTCAGCCACACTGGGCCTGCCCCCGCTCACGTGCCTGTAGCCTCCCTGCCCACACTGCTCAGGCTCTAGGTTGCTCCACTGGGAACCATCCGTGGCCGGCCCTGGGCTGCTTGCACCTCCCAGGTCTACGCCGCTCAGGTTCAAGCACTCGGGTAGTCCTCAGAGGCGCAGACTTAGTTGGGCCTGCATTTTGCGCCCTTCCCAGGTCCGAGCAGCTCAGATGATGAGGTGTTTGGCGAGTGCAGCTGCTGCGACTTATCACCTCCCCACCACTTGGTTTTCTGGGTGTACGACCGGCGCACCTTCTCAGGCGGATCTTGACCGTCCAGAACCCCAAGAAGTCTTAGTTGGCAAAGAAGCCTGCTTACAGTTTTGTAGATAATGTCTCTCTGGCACTGCGATTGCCCCATTCCGGCTCTGGCTGCCTGTCACCGGAGGGGGATGGTCTGCAGCCCGCTATCTCTGTTCAGTCCTTTGTTCCGTGCGCAGGTCTGGAGGTGTCTTAGGTTAGGGCTGGCTTTTTGCGTGGTAGTTATCCCACAGTCTGGTTTGCTAGCCCAAATTAGTTCGCTCAGATAGCGCTCAGGGCATTAAGGCCAGATCCTTACTCTGAGTTGCAGCCCACGCAGCGCCTCCCTGCCCAGCCCCCGCTTGCTAGTGGCGGGTGCAGGCGTCTGCACTGCTTCTCCTCTGGGGGAGTTACTCTTGGGCTCTTAATCTGTGGGTTTTAATTGTTTATTTATTTTTCCTCCCTGTTATGTTGCCCTCTGTGCTTCCAAAGCTCAGCACAGACTCGGCAGTGAGAGTGTTTCCTGGTGTTTGGAAACCTCTCTTTTTAAGACTCCTTTCCTGGGACAGAGCTCCATCCCTCCCTCTTTTGTCTCTTTGTCTTTTATATTTTTTCCTACCTCCTTTCGAAGACAATGGGTTGCTTTTCTGGGTGCCTGATGTCCTCTGCCGGCATTCATAAGTTGTTTTGTGGAATTTACTCGGCGTTTAAATGTTCTTTTGATGACTTTGTGGGGGAGAAAGTGGTCTCCCTGTGCTATTCCTCTGCCATCTTAGCTCCTCCCCCTTGAGCATTTAAAATAAACACACGTCACATATGAACCTAGGTCTCAGTGGGGCTCCAGGACTCTCTGCCCCCAACATCTAGCAGGCTGGTCACTGTGTCTCTTGCCCTGACCCACAAGGGGCCTCTCAACTCAGCCCAACTAAGGAATCTGCCCTCGCAGTGGATTTCAAACTTTCTTTTCAGCAGTAGAACTCTTTTTCTTCGAGTGAAACCTGACCACCAGCAAGGCCAGCTGTGAAAAAGTAAAGAGGATTGGTGTGTGGAGAGCAAGGGGAGTGCACTGAGAGAGGAGGGGACCCTGATTTGGTTCCTGCTTCTGTTCCTGGAGGAATCTTCTGAACAAAGTCAGAAACCAGCAGAGGATGCACAGAGGTCATGGCTGGAGTTGAAAAGGATACTAATCTCAGTAAAGGCGGAGAGCTGAGATTCTGAGGAACCTGGAGGAGCTGCAAAATTGGGAGGCCCTCTGGGAGCAGCTACACCCTGCTGTATAGCCTCAGAGAAAAAAATGGCATGAAACCAATTCCGATGATCCCAGATAGCACTGTCTGCTGTTGCAGTGAGATGGCTGAGGGTCAAGAAGCGGAGATATTTAAATTTCCTGCTTCCTTCCTACTTTCTACGGCATCTGACATCATAACAGTAAAGATAAGAAACAGAAAAAAATGCAAATATCAAAAAAGGTAAATTGCCTTTTTTTCCCATAATTTTTATAATTTATAGAATAATATTTATAATAAATTAGATGAAAAGGAATTATTTATATTTACTGTTTTATAGTTCAGTTCAGTTTAGTTCAGTCACTCAGTCATGTCCAACTCTTTGCAACCCCATGAATTGCAGCACGCCAGGCCTCCCTGTCCATCACCAACTCCCGGAGTTCACTCAGACTCACGTCCATCGAGTCGGTGATGCCATCCAGCCATCTCATCCTCTGTCATCCCCTTCTCCTCCTGCCCCCAATCCCTCCCAGCATCACAGTCTTTTCCAATGAGTCAACTCTTCACATGAGGTGGTCAAAGTACTGGAGTTTCAGCTTTAGCATCATTCCTTCCAAAGAACACCCAGGACGGATCTCCTTTAGAATGGACTGGTTGGATCTCCTTGCAGTCCAAGGGACTCTCAAGAGCCTTCTCCAACACCACAGTTCAAAAGCATCAATTCTTTGATGCTCAGCTTTCTTCATAGTCCAACTCACATCCATACAAGGCCACTGGAAAAACCATAGCCTTGACTAGACAGACCTTTGTTGGCAAAGTAATGTCTCTGCTTTTCAATATGCTATCCAGTTTGCTCATAACTTTTCTTCCAAGGAGTAAGCGTCTTTTAATTTCATGGCTGCAATCACCATCTGCAGTGATTTTGGAGCCCCCCAAAATAAAGTCTGACACTGTTTCCACTGTTTGCCCATCTATTTCCCATGAAGTGATGGGACCAGATGCCATGATCTTCATTTTCTGAATGTTGAGCTTTAGGCCAAATTTTCACTCTCCTCTTTCACTTTCATCAAGAGGCTTTTGAGTTCCTCTTCACTTTTCTGCCATAAGGGTGGTGTCACCTGCATATCTGAGGTTATGGATATTTCTCCTGGCAATCTTGATTCCAGCTTGTGCTTCTTCCAGCCCAGCATTTCTCATGATGTACTCTGCATATAAGTTAAACAAGCAGGGTGACAATATACAGCCTTGAC
>NW_011494961.1:2397288-2397666 GCF_000754665.1 Bison bison bison
ATTTGATCTCTGGTTCCTCTGACTTTTCTAAAACCAGCTTGAACATCTGGAAGTTCACAGTTCACGTATTGCTGAAGTCTGGTTTTGAGAATTTTGAGCATTACTTTACTAGCATGTGAAATGAGTGCAATTGTGTGGTAGTTTGAGCATTCTTTGGCATTGCCTTTCTTTGGGATTGGAATGAAAACTGACCTTTTCCAGTCCTGTGGCCACTGCTGAGTTTTCCAAATTTGCTGGCATATTGAGTGCAGCACTTTCACAGCATCATCTTTCAGGATTTGAAATAGCTCAACTGGAATTCCATCACCTCCACTAGCTTTGTTCATAGTGATGCTTTCTAAGGCCCACCTGACTTCACATTCCAGGATGTCTGGCTCT
>NW_011494961.1:2397766-2401240 GCF_000754665.1 Bison bison bison
ACAGTTATCTGGGTCATGAAGATCTTTTTTGTACAGTTCTTCTGTGTATTCCTGCCACCTCTTCTTAATATCTTCTGCTTCTGTTAGGTCCATACCATTTCTGTCCTTTATAGAGCCCATCTTTGCATGAAATGTTCCCTTGGTATCTCTAATTTTCTTGAAGAGATCTGTAGTCTTTCACATTCTGTTGTTTTCCTCTATTTCTTTGCATTGATCGCTGAGGAAGGCTTTCTTATCTCTTCTTGCTATTCTTTGGAACTCTGCATTCAGATGCTTATATCTTTCCTTTTCTCCTTTGCTTTTCACTTCTCTTCTTTTCACAACTATTTGTAATAGTTACAAAATTCAATTTGCATGGTTTTAGAGGGTCCATTTAGCTTCTAAAAGATACTCTCCAAAAGTCTATTTTTAAGAATGTAACTTTCACCTACTTTCACATAATCTGTTAAGATTAGTACTATTGAACAAATAAATGAGTTGATATTGCCAAAAAAATAACATTTTTTATAACTTCCTTAGGAAGTAATATCTTAAAGGATAACATGGCATTATGTTTTCCTAGAGATTTAATGAATAAAGCAACTTACATTTTACTATCTCTGCTCATCAAAGAGAATTAAATTGTTTATATTCAAATCTTGAGATATGCATATAATTTGCATTTTAATTTTGAGTTGAGGATCAGAACCCCAATAAATAAATAAATCGAAAGAAATAAAGTATTCAAAATTTCCCAGTGATTTAGGGGTAAATTTAGTCAGACAATTCAAATAAAGTTGAAATAAATTGACTGTTTTTTGGCTTTCTGCTTGACTGTGGTTTCAAACAAATGAGTAACTTCAACTTTCTCTGGTTTCTTAGATACAGCTATAGTAAAAGTATAATACAAATCTAAATTTTCACTGTTTTTAATTTGACTACTTTTAACTGATCAGTCTAACTAGGTATAGCTTTACTCCTACTAGTTTATGCAGTTTTAAGTATATTTTTCAGAAAATCAAAATTTGTGACTGGTCTCATCATTTTAGGCCTAAATGATTACTCTTTAAAATGATTTGCCAATAACTGAAGATCTGACTTGGTCTGAAATCTAGGACTTAGCACTCAAGATAATATAATGATTCTATTATAAACCACACATATACTATATAAGCTACTCAAGTGTAAAATTCACATTTACACAATTAAAATCAAAAAGCCAAGTAAGCACCCATGGGTCATTGACTTACCAAGCAGGTCATTTTGTGGTAACCATTCTATGAGCCTGGTGTTGTTTCCCAGATTCTTTGGTTTGGTTCCAGAAAATCTGAAATGTACACCAGACAATGAATGTTTCAAAGAATCAAAGTTGAACTCTTGGTATGAACTGTCTGGTTAAACTTTCAGGTTTAAAATAAACGTTACATGATCTTTTGTTGATAAGAGAGAAGCCATGCTTCAATAACAACAAAAATTTTAGTTACTTTTTCACATTTTCACTGATTGAGGGACAAATATGAAACATTCTGGATTATATTGAGATCCATGTTCCTTCAGCGATTCTCACAGAGCTGAGGAAAATAGCAACCACATGAACCTCTGCTAGAAAGTCAACTTTCTACCAGCATCCAGAAGGTGAGAGAGGAAGGCAGGGAGGGCCACCAGTGGGCGGTCCCCACTTCCCATCTGGACACCCAGAACCCGAGGAAAGGCTCGAGAACTAGGAGAATGCAAGAAGTACTCCTCTCCGACTGAGCCCCAGGGATGGTACTGTAGGGTAAAGATGCAGGCTGTTTCCTGCCTGGGTCTTTGAAACACAAACCATAAAGTGCTCATCAATTGAGAGAAAGGCAAGAGCCTGAAATAGGCTGATACAAACCAGCCCAGATAATTAACAGAAGGGGCACTATCTGGGTTAAGCCTAACATAGGAAACCCAACATCCACTTCATAGCTTAGCCGGGAGAAAAGGAAAAGTGTTAGCCCCTCAGTCGTATCAACTCTTTCTAACCCCATCGATTGCAGCCTCTGTCCATGGGATTCTCCAAGCAAGAATAGGGGAGTAGGTTGCCATGTCCTTCTCCAGGGGATCTTCCTGACCCAGGGATTGAACCCGGGTCTCCCATATTGCAGGCAGATTCTTTCCCATCCAAGCTGCATCAGAAGTGGGAACTAATTCTCCCACAGTCTGTACAAGGGAGAAAACCATATTCCTTACAGCATACTTGTAAAGGTTTGACACCATGGGGCTGACCTTGTTCACTTCTGTATCCCTAATGCTCAATGGTAGGGGCAGGTACTAAATAAATACGTACTAAGTAAGTGCTCAGGGCCAAGTTTAGACACTGGGTTAGAAATTCCAGAGACCAGACTGCCCCAGTGGTTCAGGGGATTAAGAATCCACTTGCCAGTGTTGGGGACATGGGTTCAATCCCTGGTCCAGGAAGACTCTACATGCTACGGCACAACTAAGCCCATTCGACACAACTGCTGAGCCTTTGGCTGTTGAGCCTGGGAACCACATGTACTGAGCCCAAGTGCCACAATTACTGAAGCCCGTGTGCCCTAGAGCCCATGGGCACTCCCCAAAAACAGAAGCCCCCACAATGAGAAGCCCGAACACCACAATGAAGAGTTGCCCCTGCTTGCTGCAACTAGAGAATGCCGGAGAGCAGCAATGAAGACCCAGCGAAACCAAAAATAAAAATAGGTAAATAATTAAAAAAAAAAAATTCCAGAGACAGACAGGTGTTGGCCGTGCCTCCCAAAAGAAGAAGGGTCTGTTTTGACCAGCACTAACTGGCAAGTCACTGTCTTTTTTAAGGCCTGGTCTCTGGGATGAAAGGAATCAAAAGCATTTATAAACAAAGTGGGAGCCCAAAGGTTCCATGAAACATTTTACCTATTTAATCATTCATCTATCAGTTTTTAATCTCATTCCAACACTAATTTGAAGCAATATATAGAAATGGCTTCTCTGGTGGCTCAGACAGTATCTGCCTGCAATGCAGGAGACCTGGGTTCAATCCCTGGGTCAGGAAGATCCTTTGAAGAAAAGAATGGCAACCCACTCCACTATTCTTGTCTGGACAATCCTATGGACAGAGGAGCCTTGGAGGTGCAAAGAGTTGGGCACAACTGAGCGACTAACCCACACACACAGAAATGCACGCAACTATACATTTTTAAATGATCATAAATAACGGAAGGGTCCATGGGGTTGCAGAGAGTTGGACATGACTGAGCAACTGAACAACAAAAATGAGAGTAACATAAAAATGCACATCAATAAGGACACATCACTATGCACTGTATCTTCTTCTTATGCTATAGACTAGATGCCTCTCTCCATCACAGAGTATTGTATAAATTAATCCCTAGATTTTAACACACTAAGAAACAAAATGAAAGCATTATATAAATTATGTAAATTTTATATATTAACATTTAATATATATTAAAGGGTATTATGTACATTATTATATTTATAAATATA
>NW_011494961.1:2401340-2447838 GCF_000754665.1 Bison bison bison
ATATATTAATAATATATAAATTAATATGTTAATTTATATATTAAAGAGTATTATATAAATTAATCCCTAGATTTCAACACATTAAGAAACAAAATGAAAAGTCAGGGCATCTTGCTGATGTTGCCAGGGTATCAGTGTGTTGTGGTTATTTATATCCGTGGACTAAGCAAGAGGATACAGAAAATCAGTGGTGAAGAAACAATCTATATTATTACTTTACCTCCAAATCACTTTTTGGGGCAATCTCCCCAGAGCTCCGGCCAGTTTGGTAGCAATGTCTTCTGACAGATACTTGACGCCAGCTCCAAAAGACACCAGGACAAAGCCATGCTCATTAGCACCATTTACCCACCTTTGGAGATCCTGCAATTCAAAACACGGCGGTTAATTTTATGAAGGAGTAATATAGTTTATAATCAGTGTCCTCACAGCTCTGTTTTTAAAAAGCACTCAGATAATTTTCTTAAACAATCAGAACCTGAAGAGGATATAATATTTTCCTTTCAAATATTCCACCTGCTGATGCTAACTAAAATAAGGAGAACAGATAGTTAATTTGGTAAGATTAATAAACAACAACAAAATATCAGTAATTAATGGCCTAAGAAATCAGACAGAATTTAAAAAAATTGAAACTTATGTTTAAAACATGGCTAGAGATAAATCTGTATGAGGATATACCTGAAAGATTAGACATATGACAAAAATAACTACTACCGCAACAGCCACCCAGGGAGAAGCTCCAATACTCTGGCCACCTGATGCAAAGAGCTGACTCATTGGAAAAGCTGGGTAAGATTGAAGGCAGGAGGAGAAGGGGATGACAGAGGATGAGATGGGTGGATGGCAACACCGACTTGATGGACATGAGTTTGAGCAAGCTCCAGGAGTTGGTGACAGATAGGGAAACCTGGTGTGGTGCAGTCCATGGGGTTGCAAAGAGTCGGACACAACTGAGCAACTGAACTGAACTGATGTGAACTGAGGCTGATTTTATCTTGGTCTAAGCATTTCTGAAAAGCGTACTGTATTATATGACTGAGAAAGAGAAGGAATTAGCTGATAGGGGCACAGAACCATAGGCCTAACAAGTTTTACTGTTTCTCTAATTATTTCTTCAACTTCCACTCACACAGAACAGAAATCATATGTACTGTATAGAGAGGCATCCCAGGGTTCTGAAAATCTCCGAGCAGAAGCTTTCCCTCATTGTGTGGAAAAACACTAAATTCTCAAACATGTCCATCTACAGCTAATAGATACAGGGCCATAGCAAATCTGATACTAACTAAAGAAACTGTCAAACTGCAGGAATTACTCATTTCATAGGAAGACACATTAACACCCTTCCGCCAGTATCACTGACTTGTGCTAAAGATGAAAGCAGTTTGTTTTAAGGAACACGAACCTGGCAGCATTTTATTCTGTAAGCACCAGCTTGTTTTTGGGGTAACTCATCCCTCTGACTAAGTCTTTCATCAAAGGCACTGAGCTTCAGTTTCCCATATGAAAATTCATAAAGCCACAGTGCTTTGAAGAACACATAATTCTACTGTAAGGAAAACAAGTATACTGTCCACTGGCAATACCTATGCCCTATTACAGTCATGGAAACAGGGGACAGTCCCACGTTGTCATCACAACAGGCAGGATGAGCTGTCTCAGTTACAGCTTGCAGACCTGGGAGGTCTCTGGTTCAGGATGAAGAAGTTATTGAGACGACTGTGTCGTCTGTGCTTTTTCATGGCACACCACTTTCTGGCATAATTGAGTTGCAGCCGAGAGGTAAGAAGTACAGCATGGAGTACCATCACAATGGCATCACCATGCAGCTCAATACGAAGTATTTATATGGAATGTTAGGCCTCTTTATGTCTTGATTTTCTCTGCTGTCTTTCCCACCTCTCACTTAATGAGATCTGTGTTAACTGGCTCTATTATACTTTTTCTTAGCAGGGAAGAGAGGACTACATTTTATGCCCCAAATGAATTAGTAAATAGTGTCATTATATGACCAAGAACGAAGACGGAAAGGAAGTACATCCTTCCAGCTACTGAGTGAGTAAAATAGGCTATCATTATTTGGGAGGGAAGAAAATCTTATCAAAATACCTCATTTTCCAGGCAACTCTACTCATTAATGAATATATGAAAGAAACAGAAGATATCAACTGTAGATTAATGCTTTTAACATACATGCTACCACATTTATCAAGAAGATCACATGTGCTAAAAAGTTAACAGTGAAATTTGAAGATTCAAAGTAAGAAACACAACAAACTGATTCAGAATTTTCATTTTATATACAGTCTTAAGCTAGGTGTACTTAGAACAGATATAAACATAGCACAGTAGAATGATCTGAATACATATGGTGGTTTCTCCCTATGGTTTGTCTTCAAATAATTTATCACCAACTATCCAATTCTCTAAAGCCAAAAATTTCAGGGCCAATGCTATTTACAAAATGTTTACATTCAAAAATACTAAAACTTATAGGAAAAAATAATGCAAAAAAATAGAGGAAAACAATAGAATGGGGAAGACTAGAGATCTCTTCAAGAAAATTAGAGATACCCAGGGAACATTTCATGCAAAGATGGGCTCAATAAAGGACAGAAATGGTATGGACCCAACAGAAACAGGAAGTATTAAGAGATGGCAAGAATACACAGAAGAACTAAACAAAAAAGATCTTCATGACCCAGATATCACACAATGGTGTGATAACTACGAACACAGATAGTGGAAGTGATGGAACTCCAGTTGAGCTATTTCATATCCTAAAAGATGATGCTATGAAAGTGTTGCACTCAATATTCCAGCAAATTTGGAAAACTCAGCAGTGGCCACACACTGGAAAAGGTCAGTTTTCATTCCAATCCCAAATAAAGGCAATGCCAAAGAATGATCAGGGGAAGTGAAGTGTTAGTCACTCAGTCGTGTCCAACTCTTTGTGACCCCATGTACTGTACCCACCAGGCTCCTCTGTCCATGGAATTCACTCATCTCACACACTAGCAAAGTAATGTTCAAAATTCTCCAAGCCAGGCTTCAACAGTACGTGAACCGTGAACTTCCAGATATTCACACTGGATTTAGAAAAACCAGAGGAACCAGAGATCAAATTGTCAATATCTGTGAGATCATAGAAAAAGCAAGAGAGTTACGGAAAAACATCTACTTATTGACTACACCAAAGCCTTTGACTGTAGATCAAACAACAAATTGGTGGATCACAACAGTTTGTGTGGATCACAACAAACTATGGAAAATTCTTAAACAGGTGGGACTACCAGAACACCGTACCTGTCTCCTGAGAAACCTGTATGCAGGTAAAGAAGCAACAGTTAGAACTAGAAAGGAGTACGTCAAGGCTGTATATTGCCACCCTGTTTATTTAACTTATATGCAAAGTACATCATGTGAAATGCCACACTGGATGAAGCACAAGCTGGAATCAAGATTTCCAGGAGAAATATCAAGAACTTCTGATACACAGATGACACCACCCTTACGGCAGAAAGCAAAGAGGAACTAAAGAACCTCTTGATGAAAGTGGAAGAGGAGAGTGAAAAAGTTGGCTTAAAACTCAACATTCAGAAAACTAAGATCATGGCATCCAGTCTCATCACTTCATGGCAAATAGATGGCGAAACAATGGAAACAGTGACAGACTTTATTTTTTGGGGCTCCAAAATCACTGCAGATGGTGACTGCAGCCATGAAATTAAAAAACACTTGCTCCTTTAAAGAAAAGCTATGACCAACCTAAACAGCATATTAAAAAGAAGAGACATTAATTTGCCAACAAAGGTCCGTCTAGTCCATCTAGGTTTTTCCAGCAGTCATGTATGGATGTGAGTGTTGGACTATAAAGAAAGCTGAGTGTGGAAGAATTGATGCTTTTGAACTGTGGTGTTAGAGAAGACTCTTGAGAGTTCCTTGGACTGCAAGGAGATCCAACCTGTCAATCCTAAAGGAAATGAGTCCTGAATATTCATTGGAAGGACTGATGCTGAAGCTGAAACTCCAATACTTTGGCCACCTGATGCGAAGAACTGACTCATTGGAAAAGACCCTGATGCTGGGAAAGACTGAAGGCAGGAAGAGAAGGGGACGACAGAGGATGGGATGGTTGGATGACATTACCGACTCAATGGACATGAGTTTGAACAATCTCCAGGAGTTCGTGATGGACAGGGAAGCCAGGCATGCTGCAGTCCATGGGGTTGCAAAAAGTTGGACACAACTGAGCAACTAAACTGATGGGAATAACATTATTTAATTTTTGTCTCGCAAGAACTTAGAATATCTTTAAGTTTCAGCTGACTCTATGGATACATAAAGAATTACAGATACTTCTTCAGTTGTTCTCTGCTTTGCTTGATACACAATGAAATCATAAACCTATTTTTCCAGCTTTTCCTATCATAGTCATTAGCCATAAACAGAATATATTCAAATATATTGTCTTTATTGGTATGTAACAGACTAGAAAAACTTTTATTCATTATGGTTCACTCCCTCCAGGGGAAATACTCAGCATTTTTAGAAGGTAATACCACATTTGGCTTGCAATTTCCAGGTGGCATTAGTGGTACAGAACACTCTCGTCAAAACAGGAAACATAAGAGACACAGGTTCAATCCCTGGGTCAGGAGGATCCCCTGGAGGAGGGTGTGGCAACCCACTCCAGTATTCTTACTTGGAGAATCCTGACAGAGGAGCCTGGTGGGCTACAGTCCATGAGATTGCAAAGAGTCAGACCCAACTGAAGCGATTTAGCACGTATATGCGCTGTACTGGGCTTAATGTGGGGACTGAGGCCCAAGGTGAATTCCCAACTCTCTGTCCTGATCTGGAGGCGTAAGAGGATAGTGAGAGACTGGGGTAGAGAGAGGGAGGGGCAGGGGCCACCTGGCCACGAGGGGACGGAATCCCTCCCCAAGATCTCCAATCTGCTGCGTACATCAGAAAAGGTTTGGTGTGCCTGATGTCCTACAAGTACACAGAAGCGGCTGGGTTTGGGGTTTGACTGGTTCAGCGACCCTCAGGTAACATGAGTAGATGCAGGAGCTAGACGCCGAGGGGGTCTAGAATTTGCTTAACTCATGATGAAGACTCTGGAACTGAAACTTCACTGAAAGGTGTGCTTAGGTTGCCAAAGAGCTAGGAGGCCAGGCAGCATCTCAATTCTATGTACATGTACTGTATCTTCTAGAATTTAAGACCCCATTGGTTATAAAGTGTAAATTGTTTTAATAACAGTTCTTCACAAAGCCCTCTCCACCCTTCATAATAAATGTAATTAATGTAAAACAAATTCTCCCAATTTCAGAAACTTACCATTATTAAAATTATAGATACTTTAGAATCCCCCTGCTCTGTGGCAAACACTAACTTAAAAAATTGGATTGAAAAAAAAAAAAACCCTCAAGATAGCAACAAAGATAATACACATTTAAGAGTTAGAGTGAACTTATTAATAAAATATAGAAGATCCACAGAAAGAAAACAAGAAAACTTTACTGAAGGACAAAAAAGAAAATCTATTCAAATAGATGTAACATGGGGATGGGAAGGAAACATCAGTGTTATTAAGATGCTGATTTTTTATAAAATTTAGTTCAATGCATCCTCAGCCTACATTCCAAAAGGATTGTTACAGAACTTAAAAATCTGAGCCTACAATTTATCTAGAAAAGAAAATGTATAAGAAAGGCGAAAAAACTTTTGAAAAAACAAGAGTTTATGCTTCAAGATATTAAAATGCACTGTAGAATCTAGGAGCATCACAATGCACGTCTTCAGTATTAGGAGCAGAGAGAGCCATGAGGTGGCAGACAAGATGGACTGCCTTGCGGATAGGAAGTCAGCATCTTCATCAGCACAGAAATTAGGCCTCCAGCCACGGGTTCAGAAAAAAGAGTGAGCTAGATCCTTCCGCTAGCACAAATCAGAGAAGGATTAAACAGCTAAACTAAATTAAAACAGATGAAGTACTTGGAAAAACCCCAAAGATAATTTTATTGCATTTGGGTGGGGAAGACCTTCCTGAGCCAGTCACATACCCCAGAAGTCATAAAGAAAAGACTGACAGATACGACCACAGAACAATAAACATCTAGAGAATGGAAGACGTTTTATCAATAAAAAGCAATGGAACCATAAGTTGATGCAGAGTATTTGTAACACACAAAATAAAGAATTAATACATAGAACAAAATAATGAGGAAATGGGTAACCCACAAGAACCCACTGTGCGGTACAGGGAACTCGGCCAGTGTTATTCGGCAGCCTGGGTAGGAGGGAGTCTGGGGGCAAATGGACACGTGTATACGTACGGCTGAGCCCCTCCACTGTACACCTGAAGCTATCACAACTTTGTTAACTGGCTATACTTCAAAACAGAATGAAAAATTAAAAAAAATACTTACAACAAATAATGAGGAACACCCCCACGCCAAACAACTTGAGAAAACACCTATTTCACAGAAGAAAAGCCAACGGCATAACACAGAAGCTGTTTAGCCTCAGATGGATAATCAGGGAAATGCAAATTCAAATGGTTTTCATCTCTCTTTCTCCAGCAGTCTATCAGATGCTGTCAATGCAGTATCACCTGATTCACTTTAACTTCAGAACTGAATGTGGCATTTCTCTTTAAGTATTGTTGCTTTATAATTTTCTGTCAACTATTTTTCTTTTGGGGGGCCAGAAGGATAAATGCCTTTTCCTAAGTGGTCTCTGAGTTTATTCTCAAATTACTTAGCAAACATTTCCCACTTTAAGATTATCTTTTAAATAGTTCTACTTCATTTTATATTGTTTCTTTAATTTTTAGCCTTTCCTCATCTGGACATTTTTTTCTTTTTTTGAGGAAAGAATGAGACTGGGATCCATTTAAACTAAATATCCAGCCTTTTCAACACTTCTAGGTATTTCATCTTATTCTCATTTATTTGAAATGTCACCCTCTCAGTCAATTTCTAAATTCTATTTTTTTTTTTTTTTGGCCATGCCTCATGGCTTGTGGGATCTTAGTTCCCTGATCAGGGATTGAACCCATGCTCTCGGCAATGAGAGTGCAAAATCTTAACCACTGGATTGCCAGAGAATTCTCTCTAAATTCTATTCTGTTCCACTGAGCTATCCATCCATTTCTGTGCCTGTGTCAAGGAGCTGTACCTATTGGTACAAAACATTTTAATATTTGCACTACTAAATTTCTCACTACTTTCCATTTATGGACTTTGCTTTTTTAACACATCAATGCATGCAAGGCAGGAGACCCCAGTTTGATTCCTGGGTCAGGAAGATCTGCTGGAGAAGGAATAGGCTACCCACTCCAGTATTCTTGGGATTCCCTTGTGGCTCAGCTGGTAAAGAATCCACCACCTACAATGCAGGAGACCTGGGTTCAATCCCTGGGTTGGAAAGATCCCCTGGAGAAGAGAAAGCCTACTCTCTCCAGTATTCTGGCCTGGAGAATTCCATGGACTGTCACATGGAGTCCATGGGGTTCTCAAAGAGTCAGACACGACTGAGCAACTTTCACCATTTATTAGCAGTACCATTTTCTTATGGATGTTATTGATATTTATGCATATATGCACAGCATAAACACATCATTTCACATATCATATGAGTTTAGAAATGCATTCAGTACTACTTAACTGAACAGCACTGTGGCTTCCCACAGAGAAGGCACTGGCAACCCACTCCAGTACTCTTGCCTGGCAAATCCCATGGACGGAGGAGCCCGGTAGGCTGCAGTCCATGGGGTTGCTAGTAGTCGGACACGACTGAGCGACTTCACTTTCACTTTTCACTTTCATGCACTGGAGAAGGAAATGGCAACCCACTCCAGTGTTCTTGCCTGGAGAATCCCAGGGACGGGGGAGCCTGGTGGGCTGCTGTCTATGGGGTTGCACATAGTTCGGCACGACTGAAGCGACTTAGCAGCAGCAGCAGCAGCGGCTTCCCAGGTGGCACTAGCGGTAAAGAATCCCCCTGCCAACGCAGGAGATGTAGGAGACTCAGGTTTAATCCTTGGGTCAGGAAGATCCCCTGGAAGAAGAAATGGCAACCCACTCCAGTATTCTTGACTGGAGAACACATGGACGGAGGAGCCTGGTGGGCTAAGGTCCACAGAGTCACAGGAAGTTGGACGTGACTGACGCGCCTTGGCAAACACAGGACAAGCGCTGCGTCTACACTGTTCCACCAGATGGCAGGGCAGGAGCAGAGCACGGATGTCTGGGCTCTGCAAAGCATCATCACAGGCCCAAACCCACATCCTATCTCTACGGTTTTTCCTGCTTATTGTTCAGGGGAAGCACTCTGTGATTTCCACAATGTAAGTAAAATCAAAATCCAGACAGTACTAGGTCAAATACTGAGCAGAAAAAAGCAACAACAGTCACAGGTCTCGCTATATTACCGTGTGGTGGTTTAGTCACTAAGTCGTGTCCAACTCTCCCGACCCCGTGGACTGTAGCCTGCCAGGCTCCTCTGTCCATGGGATGCTCTAGGCAAGAATACTGGAGGGGGTTTCCATTTCCTTCTCCAGCTATATTACCATGAATAATTACATATCTATGCAATTTAACCAATTTAGATACATACTTATATTTTCCTATAATTATACAATATATTAGCTTTTGAAAAGACAACCTTACAATAAGAATAATCATGTTATCTTCCTGTAGCATTAAATAGGGAAGGTGTCTTATGTGCAAAAGGGTAGCAGAATAGGGAAATATGGATAATATATTTATCATATTCAAGTGCTATATATTTACATATTTGCTTTTTTTTATATAAAGACCATTAGTGCTACACATGATGTGTTTTCTGGTATGGCCAGATTCCTTTCCCTAGAGTAATTATACACCACGTGCCTTGATTTGGTTGTCAGAAGAATAAGGCAACGCAAAGTATATTGTCCTCCCCCTCTCCACTTCCCTCGGTGGAGCACTGGTCAGGACGGGCGGGTATACAGCCTGGCCCTGTGAGACTGCAGATGGGTGTACAAGAGAAGTACCAGCATTACACTGAGGCAGCAAATGCTCCCAAAGTGTAAAAAGTCCAATAACTTTACATAATGTCCTGACATGGTGAATGTCGAGAAATGAAGACAGTGGATCAATGGAACACTCAAAGAAGGAGCAGAAAGCAGATGCTGAGACTTCTAGAGAAGGCAGTCATTGAGTGACTCCTTTTTTTATACCGTCAGGCCTCCTATCCAAAAACAACGAGAAACTACCTCTTAATTGTATGTATGTAAAACACACCCAAGTTTCAGAAATGTAAAAGTCGATCTTTAAAAGATAGTCACTTCAGAATCAACAGAAGACTATCGTGAAAAGGTGGATGGTGCAGGCCCACCTCTATCCTGTCCTGGCTTCACTGTAGGATGCGGGATGTGGAGAGACCCCCCTCCTCCTCAGAGAAGTCTTTCACAGTTTCGAGCCTGGGGACAGATGGGGCTGCCGAGGTGAGGACCAGATCTGTCCTGACGGCAGCCTATGACCCAAACCTACTCCCTTCTCCCCACAAAATAGGGGCCTTGAGAGGGGGCCAGCGCAGTGGAGACACCAGAAACACTGCACCCTTTGTCAGCCCCATGCGTTCTGAGGCAAAGAATGCCTGGACTGTGAGAGAATCCCACACAGAGATGGTGGCGGGAGAAGAGGGGGGTGGGTGTTGGGACCGCTCTTCTTGTTTCCAACACCAGTATCAATAGCTCTCTTTTCCCATTTTAAAGAGCCTGATACAAAGAATGTTCCGATTTGGTCAGGTGGGCTGCACAGAATTGAAATATTCATTCTGCAAAATCCAGTACAGATAAGATAATACTGACCATTTCTGATATAAAATGTTTTAGAAACACCATGGGACATCAAACGTGATCTTTGACTACTGCTAAGGTAGTTAACCAAGACGTAGTAAACAAAAAAAATGACCAAAAAATACCACTGAGAATACAGAAGGCACCATTCAAAATGGAAATGCACCAATCATGGCTGTCACTGAGTTAATTGGGAAAGCATTTGGTTTAAACCTCCAATTCCATGGTTTGCCATGTAATCTCCATCAAGTGCTCATTCTCTCTGAGACCCAGCTCTCTCTTCTCTAGAAATTCTGATAATACTTCATAGGGACATTGTAAAGATTAAATGAGATCCAATACATAAAAGTGTTTTGTCACATAGAAATTACAGGGTCGTTTTCCCAGAGCAGGAAGTCTGAAAAACAATATACAGAGGGAGGACTGAAATGATTAGCTACGCTGAGAAAAGGAAGAAAAAAGGCCATTTGCACGAACATATTTTCTCTCAATGATATTACTCTCTTCGTCACATTTATTCTTCAAAATAAAGCTGATTAAAACAAATACATAAATGAGAAATAACACAAAAATGTTTTATATCTAGTTCTCAGTTTTTCAGAATATTCAAATGATTTCTAAGATGATCCAAAGGGGTTATGTCACAACTAACCTGAAGAATGTCCAATGTCAGTGACCAATGTCAAGGTGATGGTTCTATTTAAAAAACAAAAAAACAAAACTCTCAGAAGATGCCTTCATTAACACAATGAACATCCAGGAGAATGAAATAGGCACCTAGAAGGGTGCACTCATTTCCACGGAGATTCTGTAGTATCTTTTTTCTTTCTCATAAGGCTTTTAAATTTTTGCCATTACAGTTACAATGAAAAGAAGTAAGCAAAATTTGAAACCCTGATTTGACTGTGAAGAGAGTTCAGTTTTCAAAGTTCTTAAGACCTTCAAGAAACCGCACACAGTCAGGATGTCCCCAGGATGCGATTACGGCAAGGGACTCGGGCACTATGCAAAGTACTGCACGTACTTTTGACTGAATGTTAAAAGATGAAAATCTCACCTGAAAAAAAAAATCAGTCCCCCAAAATGACATCTACATCTTTCTTATGTTACCAAAGGAAATTAAGAATGCAGAGGTCTGGGGCAAATGAGAGAGATCTGAGCATGCTGATCTGCAACAGACAAGGAAGATGGGGATGTGGGCAGGGGGATAAAGATGCAGGAAGAGGAGATACTTTTCCTTGCACATGTGAGTATTGTGTTCAGATCTGAGATCCTGGAACATTCTTTCCAAAACAATCTGCTGTCAAATAAATATTCACATTTCTGCTGAAAAAAAAGGGGTGGGGTGCAAGGCTATCAAATATTTGATTATTAAATAGTATCCCAGCAAGTGAGGAGGGTTTCAGAGTCTATTCATGGATTCAGTAAATATTATTGAGGACCTGCTGTATACCATACCTGGCATTCTTCCAGATATTTGAGACATAGCAAAGAATAAATTTATGACCAAAAATTCCTCTCTAGACAGTTTACATTCTTAACCACATGGCCATAACCTAACTTTCTACCCTCACCTCCATCAGGCTTCCACCCTCATCTACTCTTCACTCCTCAGATACAGCCTGCCACGGGGTGCTTGCCACTTCCTCCTAAGCCCACGGGTACTTGTCAAAGTCATGACAAAGGATGCGCTTCCCAGGTGGCACCAGTGGTAAAGAATCCACCTGCCAATGCAGGAGGCATAGGAGACGTGGGTTTGATCCCTGGGTCGGGAAGATCCCCTGGAGGAGGGCATGGCAACCCACTCCAGTATTCCAGCCTGGAGAATCCCATGGACAGAGGAGCTTGCGGGCTGTAGCCCATGGGGTCACAAAGAGTCAGACATGACTGGAGTAACTCTGTGTCATCTCTTCTGTGAGATGTGCTGTCTCCCAGGACACAAAGCGCATGCCCTGTAGTGTGTGAGTTTACGCACAGGACTGTCTGTCTTCCAGGGCGGTGAGACATAGTAGGTGCTCACTACTTATGTCTTTGAATAAATCAAGAAAGCCAGTAGTAACCTACAGCCTTCAAAGGATAAACAACAAATAGCTTTATATTTTTCATTCAGTAACACTGTCCATTCCCTAGAATTTGAGCTAACAGAATGTTGGGTTTTTTAAAATCAAGTCTAACCACATGTCCTGCCTAGAGAAAATAAAGGTGGGCTTGCCAGCCAGTGTACCTGTCTGCCTTCTTCTCTTGGAAAGACAAAATGAAACTTTCTTTGTGATAATCATAATGCTATGCCACAAAGATCACGAACTCCTTATTGCCAAAATCAGACTGAAATTGAAGAAAGTAGGGAAAACCACTAGACCATTCAGATATGACCTAAATCAAATCCCTTATGGTTATACAGTGGAAGTGACAAGTAGATTCAAGGGATTAGATCCGATAGAGTGCCTGATGAACTATGGACAGAGGTTCGTGAAATTGTGCAGGAGGCAGGGATCATGACCATCCTCAAGAAAAAGAAATGCAAAAAGGCAAAATGGTTCTCTGAGTAGGCCTAACAAATAGGCGTGAAAGGAAGAGAAATGAAAGGCAAAGGAGAAAAGGAAAGATATACCCATTTGAGTGCAGAATTTCAAACAATATCAAGAAGAGATAAGAGAGCCTTCCTGAGTGATCAATGCAAAGAAATAGAGGAAAACAATAGAATGGGAAAGACTAGCGATCTCTTCAAGAAAATTAGAGATACCAAGGGAATATTTCATGCCAAGATGGGCACAATAAAGGACAGAAATGGTATGGACCTAGCAGAAGCAGAAGATACTAAGAAGAGGTGGCAAAAATACACAAAGAACTATACAAAAAAGATCAAAGATCTTCAAACCTAGATAATCACTATGGTGTGATCGCTCACCTAGAGCCAGACATCCTGGAATGCGAGGTCAAGTGGGCCTTACGAAGCATCACTACAAATAAAGCAAGTGGAGGTGATGGAATTCCAGTTAAGAAATTTCAAATCCTAAAAGATGATGCTGTGAACGTGCTGCACTCAATATGCCAGCAAATTTGAAAAACTCAGCAGTGGCCACAGGACTGGCCACAGTTTTAATTCCAATCCCAAAGAAAGGCAATGCCAAAGAATGCTCAAACTATAGTATAATTGCACTCATCTCACACACTAGCAAAGTAATGCTTAAAATTTCCCAAGCCAGGCTTCACAGTATGTGAACTGTGAACTTCCAGATGTTCAAGCTGGTTTTAGAAAAGGCAGAGGAACCAGAGATCAAACTGCCAATATCTGCTGGATCATTGAAAAAGCAAGAGAGTTCCAGAAAAACACCTATTTCTGCTTTATTGACTATGCCAAAGCCTTTGACTGTATGGATCACAATAAACTGGAAAATTCTGAAAGAGATGGGAATATCAGACCACCTGTCCTGCCTCTTGAGAAATCTGTATGCAGGTCAGGAAGCAACAGTTAGAACTGGACACGGAACAACAGACTGGCTCCAAATTGGGAAAGGAGTACATCAAGGCTGTATATTGGCACCCTGCTTACTTAACTTATATGCAGAATTCATCATGAGAAACGCTGGGCTGAATGAAGCACAAGCTGGAATCAAGACTGCCAGGAGATATATCAATAACCTCGGATATGCAGATGACACCACCCGTATGGCAGAAAGTAAAGAATAACTAAAGATCTTCTTGATGAAAGTAAAAGAGGAGAGTGAAAAAGTCATGTATGGATGTGAGAGGTGGGACTATAAAGAAATCTGAGCACCGAAGAATCATGCTTTTGAAACGTGGTGTTGAAGAGGACTCTTGAGAATCCCTTGGACAGAAAGGAGATCCAACCAGTCCATCCTAAAGGAAATCAGTCCTGAATATTCATTGGAAGGACTGATGCTGAAGCTGAAACTCCAATCCTTTGGCTACCTGATGTGAAGAACTGACTCACTGGAAAAGAGCCTGATGCTGGGAAAGATTGATGGCGGGAGGAGAAGGGGATGACAGAGGATGTGACGGTTGGATGGCATCACCAACTCAATGGACATGAGTTTGGTTAAACTCTGGAAGTTTGTGATGGACAGGGAAGCCTAGTGTGCTGCAGACCATGGTGTTGCAAAGATTCGGACACGACTGAGCGACTAAACTGAACTGACTGATGCCACAAAGACTCAAGGAAGGAGGCAAAATTCATGTCTAGTGTGAAGGCCAGGAATACTGGGGTGGGCAGGCTATTCCTTCTCCAGCAGATCTTGCCAACCCACAAATCAAACCAGCGTCTCCTGCTTTGCAGGCAGATTTCCCAACTGAACCATCAGGGAAGCCCCTAGTGTGAAGGCAGAGGTGGGAAATGGCTATTGTAAAGTGAGATTCATATAGGAGAAGATTATCCCAGGACATTTCAGAGGAGATGGGAGACAATGGTGAGGAGACTGGAAGGGGACAAGGTGAGGGTCTAAAGCTGAAAAGAGGAAGGAGTGGGTGCAGACGGGTGTTTATTAGAAGGAAAGACTTAGTGAGGGGTTTGGAGAATGTGGGGCTAGCATGATTTTCAAGTTTCTGGCTTGGAATAACATTATAATCCACCAAAAGAAGAAACCTATAAAGGGAGAAAAGAAACCTATAAGAACTATAAGAAACCTATAAGATCTGGCGGCGAGGGAGAAGAAGAATAGTTTTTATTTGAACATAATGAATCTGAGATGTCTGTGTCATATACATGTGGAGCTATCTAGAGAGCAGAAGGAAATAGAAAATTGGGGGAAGAAAACAGGGCTGCAGATACAGCTTTGGAGAGCACTTGATGACCTCAGGGGAAACATATCAGCATTACGGACAAGTGGTGACCAGCAGCCTCTTTAAAGAGAAGTGAGCAAAAGAGAGTCTGGGTCTCTAATACAGACAGAATAAATTAGTTACAGTTCTGCTCATAGCACGAGTCAGAATGCGGTCCCCTAGTTCAGTAAGCAGGAGGCAGAGAATCCACAGCACCCCACCCGGGGAACCCCACAAGAAGGCAGTTGGGCCCTACAGTCAATCTGGTTCCTTCAGGGAGGATCCCAAAGCAAGTCAAAGACTTGGAATAACCACTACTCCAACTCCAGAATGAGTCCTCTTAATCTGCTGGCTTTAATTCTCTGGGCGTCCCTGCTAGGCTCTCCAGACCCTCTTCAAGCTGAGAAGCAACTGGGCTTACCTCTAACTCACTGAATTCAGCGCTGATAAGGAAGGGAAAACACACTGACTTCCTGTTGAGCAAAACTAGCACCTGCACTAAAAGGAGATGACATAAAACAAAATAAGGAAGTTTGAGAAAGGGAGTCTCTATTTTTATTTGTCTTAGAATGATTGTCCACTGATAAATTCCTGAATGAGATATCTGTATAATTCCCTGTGCTATCACAAAATATAGCTTAGGACCATAAAGAAATAGACATGGTGGCTCACTGACAAGTACGTCTTTGCCATATACCTGAATTAAGATAAAACTGATTGATATTCAAGGCAAGAGAAAAGTGAAACAGCATACAGCAAAAAGAAACGGGAAAAAGTTCCCTAGAAGCTGAGTATTCATTATTTACTTGTGCAAGAGAAGGATGGGATAATTTTGTTCCTTTTACAATCAAATTTTATTATAAATCCTAACTGCTCTCCAAAGTACTAACAAACTGTAACTGCCTCACTGGGAAATACAAGACAAAAATTCTAGATAATCTAGTCATTTTTATTTTTAAATTTAAACTTCCCTCCATCAATTTCAGTACCTGATCAACAGGTGCACGCGTGCTAGATTGCTTTAGTCACGTCCAACTCTTTGCGACCCTATGGACTGTAAGCTGTCAGTCTCCTTTATCCATGGGATTTCGCAGGCAGGTATACTGGAGTGGGTTGCCATTTCCTATTCCAGGGGATCCTCCCAACCCAGGGATTGAACTCGTGTCTCTTGGGTCTCCTGCATTGGCAGGCAGATTCTTTACCATTGTGCTAACGTGAAGCCCACGTGCTTTCTAAACCTCAATACTCCCCATCACAATGGGGCTGTATCCACACCCCTTGAACTTGGGCAAGCTTGTGACTCTCCTGATCACCTGATATAGTAGAAGGTCAAAAAAAGCATACAGATGCCACCTGCTTCTCTTTTGCAACATGCAACCATGATACCCAATCCCCATTCTATAATAAATCCCCATCACATGGAGAGGCCGCAAGTAGGTGTTCTAACTAACAGCCTCAAGTAGGGTCTCAGCCACCCACCAGGACCAACAGCCAAACATGTCACTGTCTGTACCTACAATGATGCCAGCTTCTAGTTTTCGAGGTGTCCAGCCGAGGCCGCAGAAAACGGAACCACTGGAAAGCCCTTCCCACTATGTCCTTCCTGAATTCCTCATCTACAGGTCCTGGGCGCCAAATGAATGGTTGTTTAACTGTCATCAAGGTTGTCCTCGCACCTCCAATAACTGGAATGTCTCAACAGATCTTCATTTGGTTAGCTTCTCAAGAGTCACAGGGAGATTCTAAAAACAGGGCTAAGAGATCCACATGAAGTTCCTGGCATAGCATTTTTTTTTTCTCAGAAAAGATTGGGAGAATAGGAATTAACTGTCTATCACTGAATACCTACTCTGTGATTATCAACCCACCTAAAAGTATTTCTAAGAAAAAGAGATAATGAATAAAGGTGAGGCCCAATAATAATAAAAGAACCTGATTTTGAGCCATGGACTTGTGGTACTCCATCCATACATAGTTCAACTGAAAAAAATATACTTACCTTGTATTTTTCCAAAATAATTCTTACAGCCACATTCCCTTTTGATGTGTATTGATACTGACAAAGGACTGGGTGAAGTGCCCTTAACTAATCTGCAGGCATATTCATGTCATCAATAATTCGATAACAGGTAAACGCTTACTGTTCACTTTCTATGCTCCAAGTAACAGGGGCCAAGAATACAGAAGAGCAAGATATGGTTCTCTGCCCAGAACATCACAGTCCAGGGCAGATTCGTGGACTTCATTCACTATCGTTACACGATAGTGTTCATCATTACATGAATACGGCCTTTGCCCCATGTCTTCCCTCCATGCTGGTGAAATGGAGACTCAAGAAATAATTTCAAAACATTCTATTATGTTAAATTTATGTACATTATAAGTCAGTTTTCTCTTCACTTTAGAGTTGACTTTCCAATGGAAGAGTGTGGCAACAAGCAATGAAAAGCTGTATGCTAACAATTTCAGTAGAATGGGAAAGATGAGAGATCACGTCAAGAAAATCTGACATACCCAGGGAACATTTCATGCAAAGATGGGCACAATAAAGGACAGAAATGGTATGCACCTAACAGAAGCAGAAGATATTAAGAAGAGGTGGCAAAAATACACAGAAGAACTGTACAGAAAATATCTTCACAACCTAGATAATCACTATGGTGTGATCACTCACCTAGAGCCAGACATCCTGGAATGAGAGGTCAAGTGGGCCTTAGGAAGCTCCACTATAAACAAAGCTAGTGGAGGTGATGGAATTCCAGTTGAGCTATTTCAAATCCTAAAAGAATATGTTGTCAAAGTGCTACACTCAATATGCCAGCAAATTTGGAAAACTCAGCAGTGGCCACAGGACTGGAAAAGGTTGGTTTTCATTCCAATCCCAAAGAAAGGCAACACCAAAGAATGCTCAAAGTGAAAGTGAAGTCGCTTAGTCGTGTCCGACTCTTCGCCACCCCATGGATTGCAGCCTACCAGGCTCTTCCGTCCATGGGATTTTCCAGGCAAGAGTAGTGGAGTGGGGTGCCACTGCCTTCTCCAAAGAATGCTCAAACTACTGCACAATTGCATTCATCTCACACACTAGCAAAGTAATGCCCAAAATTCTCCAAGCCAGGCTTCAACAGTATGTGAACTGTGAACTTCCAGATATTAAAGCTGGATTTAGAAAAACCAGAGGAACCAGAGATCAAATTGCCAACATCAAATTGCCAGACTGTTCTGGAACAAGTGAGTTCCAGAAAAACATCTACCTCTGTTTTATTGACTATCTCAAAGCCTTTGACTGTGTGGATCACAACCAACTGTGGAAAATTCTTAACGAGATGGGGATATCAGACCACCTGACCTGCCTCTTGAGAAATCTGTATGCAGGTCAGGAAGCTACAGTTAGAACTGGACATGGAACAACAAACTGGTTACAAATAGGGAAAGAAGTATGTCAAGGCTGTATATTGTCACCCTGCTTATTTAACTTACATGCAGTGTACATCATGAGAAACACTGGGCTGGATGAAGCACAAGCTGGAATCAATATTGCCAGGAGAAATATCAATAACCTCAGATATGCAGATCTGCAGATTCTACCATCCTTATTGCAGAAAGTGAAGAAGAAATAAAGAGCCTCTTGATGAAAGTGGAATAGGAGAGTGAAAATGTTGGCTTAAAAATCAACATTTAGAAGACTAAGATCATGGCATCTGGTCCCATCATTTCATGGCAAATAGATGGGAAAACAGTGGAAACTGGCTGACTTTCTTTTTTTGAGCTCCAGAATCACTGCAGATGGTGACTGCAGCCATGAAATTAAAAGACACTTGCTCCATGGAAGAAAAGCTATGACCAACCTAGACAGCATATTAAAAAGCAGAGACATTACTTTGCCAAAGAAGGTCTGTGTAGTCAAAGCTATGGTTTTTCTAGTAGTCATGTATGGATATGAGAGTTGGAATATAAAGAAAGCTGAGCACCAAAGAATTGATGCTTTTGAACTGTGGTGTTGGTTTTCCAACTCTTGAGAGTCCCTTGGACTGCAAGGAGATCCAACCAGTCCATCCTAAAGGAAATAAGTCCTGAATATTCACTGGAAGGACTGATGCTGAAGCTGAAACTCCAATACTTTGCCACCTGATACGAAGAACTAACTCATTAGAAAAGACCCTGATGCTGGGAAAGATTAAGGGCAGGAGGAGAAGACGACGACAGAGAATGAGATGGTTAGATGACATCACCGACTCAATGGACATGAGTTTGAGTAAACTCTGGGAGTTGGTGATGGACAGGGAAGCCAGGTGTGCTGCAGTCCATGGGGACGCAGAGTCGGACACCACTGAGCAACTGAACAGTTTCAAAACCAATTGGAAATACATTGATAGTTCAATAAAATACTATGTCAAAAAAATTCCTTGGAAACTAAAGAATCCCTTCCTAAGTAAACGAAAAAAAAAAAAATCTACCTTTTTCTATTTTAATACTGATATTCGTTTCCAGATTATAAACCTAATAAAAGAACAGTAAATGCAAAAACTAGCTAAAACCAGTCTAGTTCATTTCAGTTTCAGCATAAATCATTCAATTAGATCCTTCCAGGTCAACGACAGGATCAGAGTGCACTGGATTCAGCTCCTCCCAAATGCTTAAAGAAAGAAATAAGAAGCTAGACAAAAACCAACATATGCAATAAGCTGCAAGTAGCATCTAGTGGATGTTTCCATTAACTCCTGTGTCTTTCCTTGCAGATCATAAATGGTACACATGGCCAGGAGAAGTTTTTGGTTTACTTTTGCTGTCAGGTTGGGCTAAGAGACTATATAGAACAGAAAACTAAAAACTGACCCACCTCTTTCCCTCCATCTCTCTCCCCTGTAGATAATCTATTTCTATAACTCACCAGGAAGTACATCTCCCCCTATGCAACAAAGCCAATGACCCAGAAGGGTCTGGGCAACAGTGCGTTGATCCTTGGATGAGGAGGTGAGTCATCCCAGGGAAAGCATTTCTACCTGGGGCAAAAGCATGCAGAGCATGGTAACAGTGCCTGCTAGACTGTGTAATCTTCCATGTACTTCCATGTACTACTCTGCTGCTGCTGCTAAGTCACTTCAGTCGTGTCCGACTCTGTGCGACCCCATAGATGGCAACCCACCAGGCTCCACCGTACCTGGGATTCTCCAGACAAGAACACTGGAGTGGGTTGCCATTTCCTTCTCCAGTGCATGAAAGTGAAAAGTGAAAGTAAAAGTGAAGTCGTGTCCGACTCTTTGCAACCGCACGGACTGCAGCCCACCAGGCTCCTCCGTCCACGAGATTTTCCAGGCAAGAGTGCTGGAGTGGGTTGCCATTGCCTTCTCCAAATTTACAAAATAAATCTCACCCTTTGCTTGGATAGAGAACAGGAAGATCAGAATAAGATGAAAATCCTGGCTGGGCCTGGCAAAGGCTATACCAAAGAAGGAAAATCAAGAGAATGTTCAGTGGGGTTGCTCTGCCTCGCAGCCTCCCTCCAGGCACTGCTCTGACAGAAGCACACCCCCAGGTCAATTCTGTGGAACAAAAACTTGGATTGATCTGTTTGTCTAATTCACCAATGTCATGAATTCCTTCCACTGATACAGTTAATACTGGGCTTCTAGAAAAGCCTGCAGCGGAAATCTCTGAACAAACAACTCCAAATTCCCTTTCTCACCATAGCAATTTTCTTTTTATCCTAATACCTGGGCCCTCTCAAAAGTTTTCTGCCCAACCTGAACCAGTATATTTTCAAAGTATTATACAAGTACTCTCCATTCAGGGCTCAAGTTCTCACTTTCTCTTAACTTTACCCATTAAGAAAAATCTTAAAATTGTCATTGACAATGCAAGGCCAATCTGTTTCTCACTTCTAACATTGAACCACATCAGATCATTCCACATTCTCTTAGCTTCTTCCACCCTGCCCACACTGGTAACTGGGTTTTCTGTTTTTGCTGCATCAGGGTATTTTCATTTATCCAAATTCAGCATATCTTTAAAGGTCAGAACAATGTCACCTTCTACATCAATCTTGGATCTTGCCAAGTTTAAGAATTTATTCTTTATTTCTATTCTTCAATAGTGCTTTATATCTCTGGTATGGTACCATCCACATCTGAACTTGTTATAAAATTATTTGTATATATATATGTCATATCCTTTAGCAGACTATAAATTTCTTAAATATTAAAGTACCCAAAATAGTGTATTTCTCATAACTTATCTAAACTCAATAAACATTCATTGAATATATATCTATCTGATGAATTACATTATATTTTCATTACTGTTTTGCTAAATCAAACCCATGCAAACATCCATCGGCTAATAAATAGGTTTATTCTTAAGGTTCGTTTAGAAATCTTTTTCTGAAATCTACTGATTTTCACAAAATGCTATTGTTATAGGCGGTAATTTAGGATAATTGAAGTTGACGTCAATACTTCAAAGATATTATGGATCAATTATTAATTTACAAGACAGTTGGGAGATACTGAAAGAACCTAGCTGTGATGGATATCATTTCCCAGTGGGAAATTTGGGACAACAAATTTACCTTCTGTACTCCTATTCTGGGACATCAGTGACTGACGGACTTGCTGTATCTGTTTAAAAAAAAAAATCACCTCTCTGTATATTTTAAAAGTAAGTATCTTAAAGAGTTTATGAATCTGAAATATGTTTGTAAGAGAGGGGACATAAAGGAAAACCATAACAGCATTTCAGCAAGAGAGCAGAAATGACATATATATGGACAATCATCCAGTTCTTGTTTATAATTTTGGAACTGTCTCAAATTTTTCATAAAATTAAAAGATGTGATACTTTTATCTTATAAAAGAAAAACAAAACTAAAGAAAAGGGGTTAAGTAATACTACTCTTAGACGTAGGTTCTCCTAGCATTCTCAATTGAGAAAAAATGGAAAGAATAAAGATTTGCCAAATCTTTTAAGGCAAATTGTTCACAGGTTTTCCTGATATACATGATTTAGTTCACTATGTGACTCCAAAAGAAAACTTGTATGATGATTATCTACTAGAATAAAAAATTAGAAAAGGAGTAAACAACCTTTTCCTCCAAATTAACAGCTTCAGGGAAGTTTGTTGGCAGAGATCTCAACACTCTCATCTAGGTCTAAGGCTGGGCAAACTGAGAACAAAAGTACAGAAGAAATGCTGAGTAAAGCAGAGATCAGGTTCTTCCAGGATCAATCAAATCATATTATGAGTTTATCCTGGATTCCTGTTACCTGACAGTTGATTCTGACGAACTGAATAACCCTCAAAGTAGATGAAAAACCAACAACCAAAAGTCACAAAACAAACCAAACAAAAACACCAAGAAAGAAACTATTTTCATGGAACTGGAAATCACAGTCATAGTATTACACTAAGTATGACAAAAAATGAGAATATACATACATTAATTGTACACCCATGGCTGATTCATGTCAATGTATGGCAAAAACCACAAAAATATTGTAAAGTAATTAGCCTCCAATTAAAATAATTAATTTTAAAAAATTACAACAAACTTAAGGAAAAAAAGGGTGAATTAATTTTAAGTAGTAGCTGTATACAGACAGCTTCAAAGCATATCATCCTTAAGAAAAAAGTCGCTCATACATAAGAGAAATGTGAATGTGGGGATATTACTAACAATTGTCATTTGTAATATTGCAGTCTGCTCCAGGAGAAGATGTAGATAAGGTGATAAGAAAAAGGATTCCAAGGTTGGCCAACTGCCAGTCATTTGGAAATAATACAACTCCAGAGGTAACTAACATGACCACATAGCTGGGTCACAGTGAAGAATTCAGCACCTGGGAGAAGAGGAACCAGTGGTCCCTAAGCACATCCCTCAAGGCAAATGCAATGTCCAGCTCAGCCTGGGAAAGATCTCTGCATGCCAACCCAGTGAGGTTAAAAACAACAAAAACAACCAAACTCAAGACCCACTGGTCCAAAACACTGCTGCTTTTAATTAACAGTCCACGTATCACTTTAAGTCGGTGTGTACTGAATTTAAATACTCACATATAAATCTGTACTTCTCAAAGTGAGGAAACACCCAGGTGTAGGAAGGAATACCCACATCATAAAGCCATAAAATAAAAACATCCTGGAATGTTAATTTTAATCACAAATAATATTAAAGTCTTTTAAAAAAATAAAACAAATGAAGGTATAAAAGTGTAGGAGAGACTGCTAGTTGCCTAGCAATATCTATTTTCTCGACTTCCTTAGTAACAATTCCCAGCTTTTAGCTGGACATATTGTAGCCCAAGCAAAGAGGACACTTTTCAGCCTTAGCTGAAGCCGAGCATGAACAGGTGAGCAGCCAGTGTTCTGGACAATGAGATGTATGTGGAAGTAATGGGTCTGCCAATGGCTGGCATACGGCAGCTGTCTGGACCACGAGGACCAGAGCTGCACTCCAGGACGGCAGTGCAAGGGCTGCCGTCAGAACTGCTGACTTCTCACAGTTGCCACCCTAGAGGTTCCTTTTTGCTACACAAAAATAAACTTCCACTGGGTCTATTTATTTGTCTTCTGCTTTTGCATTAAACTTTAAGTATAATTAAAATATAATTCTTAAGTAATGTAATTATGAAAAAGGATGCAAAATAGGAGTCTTCAAACAAATGCCCATGCTTCTGGCTGACTGCATATGCTTTCCCAGCATCACCCAGGTGCACAAACTCATGACTCCGGCGTAGGTCTGATAAATAGTACAGTGCAAATTACTATAGAATGCTAATTTCTGGATCATTGGGTTGCTTTAAAACTAGAATGCTCTACCTGTACTATATTATCAGTCTCTAGTACCACAGTGACCAGGAGTTGCACCTGAAAATCAAACCATGCCAGCATCATAAACTCTGAACAGCTATAACTCATGTTGTCCTACTAAGCTATTTTACAACTAAAGAAACTGAAGAAAGCATAAACCAATGGCAGGAAATCAGAACTGAGTCCCAGCCTTAAGTTCCAGTGCTCTCTATTATAAAATTATAGCATGGCCATTTATTCTATGAGACAATGCAAAGACTATTTTAAATTCCTCAGAAGAATAATGTTACATAAATCAAAGCTATTAATCCAGGGAATCCACAACCAATTTTTTTTACTTGCTCAATGAAAAGATACAATGCTGTACTATGTCCTCCAAAACTGCATTTTATCTTCCCTTTTGCGGTGCACTGGAAGGCAGTGAAAAACAGGAAATGAAAAAAAAAAAAAAAACCCAACTTTCATTTTGCTACTGGTAAACACCGTGTTTCTTATTTTTCACTTTTAGTTATTTTTTTCTTTAATTTTTTTTGGCTTTAGCGCATATGTATTAATCCACCTGAAGTACAATGAAGCTTTTTAAAATGTGCCAACTGCTTCTTCTTCATAAGAAAGGCAATTCCAAAGAATGTTCAAACTACCACACAACTGCACTCATCTCACATGCTAGCAAAGTAATGCTCAAAATTCTACAAGTGAGGCTCCAACAAATGTGAACCAAGAACTTGCAGATGTTCAAGCTGGATTTAGAAAAGCCAGAGGAACCAGAGATCAAATTGCCAACATCTGCTGGATCATAGAAAAAGCAAGAGAGTTCCAGAAAAACATCTACTTCTACTTTATTGACTATGTCAAAGCCTTTGACTGTGTGGATCACAATCAACTGTGGAAAATTCTTAAAGAGATGGGAATATCAGACCACTTTACCTGCCTCCTGAGAAAACTGTATGCAGGTCAAGAAGCAACAGTTAAAACCAGAAAGGGAACAACAGACTGGTTCCAAACAGGAAAAGGAGTACATCAAGGCTGTATACTGTCACCCTGCTTATTTAACTTATATGCAGAGTACATCATGTGAAATGCCGGGCCTAAAGAAGCACAAGCTGGAATCAAGATTGCCGGGAGAAATATCAATAACCTCAAATATGTAGATGACACCACCCTTATGGCAGAAAGCAAAGAGGAACTAAAAAGCCTCTTGATGAAAGTGAAACAGGAGAGTGAAAGAGCTGGTTTAAAACTCAACATTCAAAAAACTTAGATCATGGCATCTGATCCCATCACTGCATGGCAAATAGATGGGGAAACCATGGAAACTGTGACAGACTTCACTTTCTTGGCCTCCAAAATCACTGCAGATGGTGACTGCAGCCATGAAATTAAAAGATGCTTGCTTCTTGGAAGAAAAGCTATGACCAACCTAGACAGCATACTAAAAAGCAGAGAGGTTACTTTGCCGGCAAAGGTCCTTCTAGTCAAAGTTGTTTTTTCCAGTAGCCATGTATGGGTGTGAAAGTTGGACTATAAGGAAAGCTGAGTGCTGAAGAATTGATGCTTTTGAATTGTGGTTGTTGAAGAAGACTCTTGAGAGTCCCTTGGTCTGCAAGGAGATCCAACCAGTCCATCCTAAACTAAATGAGTCCTGAATATTCATTGGAAGGACTGATGCTGAAGCTGAAGCTCTAATACTTTGGCCACCTAATGCAAAGAACAGACTCATTGGAAAAGACCCTGATGCTGGGAAAGACTGAAGGAGGGAGAAGAAGGAGATGACAGAGGATGAGATGGGTGGATGGCATCACAACTCAATGGACATGAGTCTGAGTAAACTGTGGAAGTTGGTGATGGACAGGGAAGCCTGGCATGCTGCAGTCCACAGGGTTGCAAAGAGTTGGACACAACTTAGGGACTGAAGTGAACTGAACTTCATGACAAAATTGGACTCAAAGTACACATAAGTCAAATCTCATTCTAGTGTCATAATGGAAAGATTAAAAGAAGACATTGCCCCAAAATTGTTACATACAACCTAAGTATTACCTTGGATTTGATTTGACTGAGAAGTTTAAAGAATACAAAACAGGTTATCTGTGTGCCTGAAGATACGTGTAAGTGATGCTACTAAGCATTCATGTTCATGACACCATCCTGCTTCCTCACCACAGATATGAAGTGCATACCCTTCCTTTTCATATCCTGTCTTATATAATGAAGATAAATAAAGGGAATCAAACCAAGAAATGTTCTGTTCTAAATGCCCCGGCATAGAATAGGCAAAGGACTTTGGAAGAATAGTTAAATTCATTACATTTTAGCTTTTTGATGGTAGAAAACTTCCCCAATTGGCAAACCAGTGACACGGAACTGACGAAACTGTAATCGTAAGTAAGAACGTTATGCTCTGCATGACCTGGGCTATCTGCTTGTTTTCATGTGTCTCCCACAGTTCTGTCCTGTAATAAGCATGAAGATGAAATGAAATAGTGCCTGTAAGTCACTCAGCACCATGCCTCTTCATAGTAAGCCCACATCAAGTGACATCAACCGGTATTATTTCCAAGCAAACTTGGTAGTGAAATTCTTGATGTTTATTCCCATTCAAGAAATTCTGCAATGGTTTTCCTAATAATTTTGACCAATTCATAGACTTGTTCATTTAACTGCTCATTAAATTTAATTGCTCATAAAGGTTTTTTTCCTCTATACAGTCTGAATTCCTCCCACAAAGTCTCCTTTTTCACTTTCAGTTCTTAAAGATGGTTAGGAAGCCTGTATCTCTGAGCCTTGTGCATTCTGTTCAGCTGCTCAGTCAAGTCTGACTCTTTGTGACCCCATGATCTGTAGCCCACCAGGCTCCTCTGTCTACGGGATTTCCCAGGCAAGAATACTGGAGTGGGTTGCCTCTTTCTTCTCCAAAGCCTTGTATATACTGGGTGTTTTATAAATACTTAGTTACAGTAGAAGCTGAACATGACTTTAATGAGCTAATTACCACATTAGTAATATTAATATGTAAATATGTGTTAGTTGTGTTAGTTGCTCAAATTATTTCCAGTTTGTGACCTCATGGGCTGTAGCCCACCAGGCTCCACTGTCCATAGAATTCCCCAGCAAGAATACTGGAGTGGGTTGCCATTCCCTTCTCCAGGGGATCTTCCTGACCCAGAGATTGAACCTGAGTCTCCTACATTGCAGGCAGATTCTTAACCATCTGAGGCACCAGGAAAGCCCATATGTATTATGTGTTAAGTCTCAACAACTAGTTGTTTTCATCTAAACAACTAACATAAAAGTTACAAACGCATTCACACATCCAGTGGAGATTCACTGAGGGCCTATTGTGTGTAGGCCAAATTCTGAGCTGTCAGAAGGAAATAAATTTGAATGACTGATCTGTTTCTGAAATGGTGCATTATTCTATAATAATGCCACAAAGAAGCTATTCAAAGGTCAAGAAATATTAACCTCACTCAGGAAAATCTGATAGCATTTTTTTCTAAGCCCTACAAGTACCTTTTTATCAGTACCGAATGGAATACCATAAAACTACTTCTACCTGTTATGATGTGGCTTAGGACTTTCTTTTGCCCCCAAGAATTTTCCCATCTAATTGTACCAACTGTAGTTAGGTGTCACCTACCTTACTCAGGTGCTTTATCACTCACCAATACTGTGTAACTATTAAAATTTAAACTTAACGTTTACAGTATTTGTTTCCATCCTCCGGAACACAAGTGCCTAATGGCCTAGAAGCTGCTTTCAATGCCACTGCCATCATCTTGCATCCAAAACTGTTTTTACAACTTAATGTTTAAACCAAAAAGTCAGAGAGAATGTGACTGTGCATCTTAAGTACCGGGTCCTGCCATTTCACAGTTTTTACCTTGGATCTTAAGCCAAAATTTTACAAACCAAAACACCAATAAAAGAGAAAGAATGAAACCCAGGCTTCTTTGTTTTCCTTTTAAGCACCCCCACCTCAAATTGATTTTCCATTTTGGAGGAAAAATAACCCTTTAAAGGGCTCGTTGCTTCTAATTTTATTCTGATTAAAGCATGATGCTTATCAGAGATCACATCTCATCTCAGAGGCATACATGTAATATACAAAAGAAAAGCACTATATTTTTCATTAAAAATAATTTCTCTAAATGCAAGGGGAAAAACAGTGACTTTAGAGAATTTCATTTTATTAATTTTTTCTATAAGTTATTTTTTTCCGGGACTTTAAAACAGCATAAGTTTTTGTTTTTCTTTAAATAAATACATTTTTCTCTTACACCAACAGAAAGTCAAACAGCAAGCTTAGATTCTGTTGCTTGCAAACTAAAGTAGCTTTGAGAAAAAGAAAAGAGAATTAAATAAAATGATGCTTTATTTACTGACTTGAGTGCTAGTTTATTCAGCTGTCCATACTGGGTGAGTCATTACAGCTGTTCATTCAACTGAAAATAGAAGGGTGGATTCAGGAAGCAAAATATTCATAGTCTAATAAGTTGGTAAAAAGAATAGGTTTAATTAAAGAATCTCACATTGAAAAGAACACATTGATACAATTCTAACTAAAACTACAAGAGAATATTTTCCTTACTGTGGCATTAAGTAATGTGTTTTACTTACTCTTTTGCCCTATTTAACTGCAAAACCTAACTGTAAGGTAGACAGTTTCCCCTATATACAGACGAAATATGTGCCGGCTCAAAGTCCCAGTATCTTGAAGACACAAATGGCCTAAAAAATTCCAACAAAGTTAAAGTAAGTTTTGAAAAAGTTCATGAATATTCTGCCAGCCATTGGTGTACCTGATCTCACAATTCTACTTAAATCCACGGGGTCATGTTAACAATTGACTACTACTCAGCGTAAAGGTACCAGTAACCCTCATATAGCCTACCTCATAAGACATAATGAGTCTATTTCCTACTCTTACTGATGTTTATTTCCCTTTAATAGAAATTACCATACACTGAAAAACTATTAAATCTAATCTGGTAACATTTCAAATTCACTTTTTAAACTACTGGTCATGTTGTAATATCTTTCAGTGGACAGACGGATGGAAAATGACTATGAATTTTTCCTTTTACTGTCAAATGCAAATGAAGATGGAAAGATTGATTTAGGCAATGGAGAAATTGAGACCCTATAATTTCTTCAAGTTTAACTGCATCTATTTTAGGTTCCGAAAATCTAATAAGACTCCAGGTACGCAAGGCTAGTTCAAGATTAGGAAATAAAATAATCCATCACATCAACAGGCTAAAATAAAAAAAAAATCACAATGAGGATATCAATATATGCATTAAAAGACATTTGATAAAATGGCCCGGTTCATTCTAAAGGAGATCAGCCCTGGGTGTTCTTTGGAAGGACTGATGCGAAAGCTGAAACTCCAGTACTTTGGCCACCTCATGCGAAGAGTTGACTCTTTGGAAAAGACCCTGATGCTGGGAAGGATTGGGGGCAGGAGGAGAAGGGGACGACAGAGGATGAGATGGCTGGATGGCATCACTGACTCGATGGACGTGGGTCTGAGTGAACTCCGGGAGTTGGTGATGGACAGGGAGGCCTGGTATGCTGCAATTCATGGGGTCGCAAAGAGTCGGACACGACTGAGAGACTGAACTGAACTGAACTGAACAGCCATTCATGATAAAATTAGAAATAGAGAAGTAAATAGAGAAGTACCTTCTCAACTTGAAAAAGAATAGCTATAAAACTCCATACAGTTAATATCATACTTAACTGAAAGAAACAAGAAGCTTTCCAACTAAGATCAGGAACAAGGCAAAGATATCTCCCCTCATCTCTTTTCACATTGTATGGGAATGCAGTGTGCTAAGATAAGAAAAGGAAATAATCATACTGATTGGGAAGCAAGAAATAAAACTGTTCATAGATGACATCATGATTATAAAATCCAAAAGAGTCAGTAACAACAATAAAATAAAAACTCCTTGGAACTAATAAGTAACTATATCAAGGTTTCAGGATACAAAGGTAATACACAAAAGTCAATCACTTTCCCCTATACCAGCAATGAACAAGTGGAATTTGAAATTAAAAACACAATATTTTTCAATTAGCATCTCCAAAAAGTTCTTTGGTATAAATTTAACAAAATATATACAAGATCTAAATGAGAAAAAAGTGCTCACCTCTGATGAATGAAATCAAAAAACTAAAGAAATAGAGTGATACTACATGTTCACAGACAGAAAGACTCAATATTTTCAAAATGTTAGCTATTCCCAACTTAATCTAGATTCAGTGAAATCCAACCAAAATTCCAGCAAGTTCTCTTGTGGACAGCAGCAAACTGATCCTAAAGCTTATGCTGCTGTTGCTGCTGTTTAGTTGCTCAGTTGTGTCTGCCTCTTCGCAACTCCATGGAGTGTAGCCTGGCAGGCTCCTCTGTCCATGGGATTTTTCCAGGCAGTACTGGAGTGGGCTGCCATTTCCTTCTCTAGGGCATCTTCCCAACCCAGAGATCGAATCCAAGTCTCCTGCTTTGCAGACGGATTCTTTACCACTGGTGCCACCTAGTCCTTGTTCTGATAAAAGACCCAGAATAGCCAACATATTAATAATATTAAGAAGAGGAACAAAATTGGAAACCTGGCTTCCCAGTTACTGGGAGCTTACTAAAGTAAGTTCCCAAGACTTACTTTAAAAGCTATAGTAATCAAGACAGTATGGTATTGGCGAAAGAATAGGCCAATAGGTCAGTGTGACAGAACAGACAACCCAAAAATAGACGCACAAACTGTTCTTTGACAGAGGAGCAGAGCCACTACAATGGAGCAAAGACTTGCTCTTTAACAAATGGTGCTGGAGCAGCTGTATATCCACATCCAACAAGATGAATCTAGATACAGACCTTACACCATTGGCAAGAACTAATTAAAAAATGGATCACAAGCATAAATGTAAAGCAAAGAAATAATAATAATAAAAAACACTCCTAGATGATAATATAGGAGAAAACCTAGAAAACCTAGACAATCTTTTGGTATATTGATGACTTTTTAGATACAACAACAAAAATATGAACCATGAAAGACAGAACTGATAAGCTGGACTTCATTTAAAATTAAAACCTTACAGCTCTATGAAAAACAATTTCAAGAGAATGAGAAGACAAGCTGCAGCCTAAGAGAAAAAGGAAAAGACACATCTGATAAATAACTGTTATCCAAAATATGCAAAGAATTCTTAAAACTCAGTAATACAATGAACAATGTGATTTTAAAATGCGACAAAGACCCGAACAGATACCCTACTAAAGAAGATATACAGATAGCAAAGAAGCGTATGAAAAGACGCTCCACGTTACACTATTGAGGAACTACAAATTAAACTATGAGATACCACTACATGCTTATCACAAGCCTCCTCCAGGGGATCTTCCCAGCCCAGGGATCAAACACAGGTCTGTCACATTGCAAGCAGATTCTTTACCATCTGAGCCACCAGGGAAGCCCTTACCAAAAGCCAGACACTGACGATACCAAATCCTGACAAGGATGTGGGACAAAAGGAACTCAAATTCATTGCTGGTGAGGATGCAAAATGGTACAGCCACTTCGGAAGACAGTTTCGCAGTTTCTTATAAAACTTAAAATATTCCTACAACTGAAACCAGCAACTCAACTCCTTGCTATTTACCTATAAGAGCTGAAAACTTATAACCACACAAAAATCTGCATATAAGCATTTATAGCAGCTTAATCATAATTCCCAAACTTGGAATCAAACAAGCTGTCTTTCCTAGGTAAGTGGATAAACAAATGGTGATACATCCAGACAAGGGAATATTACTCAGCATTAAAAAAGAAATTAGCTGTCAAGTCATGAAAAGACATAAAAGAAAATTAAGTAAATATTCTCAAGTGAAAGAAGCCAATTTGAAAAGACTACATACTACATGATTCCAACTATTTGCCATTCTGGAAAAGGCAAAATGATGGAGACAGTAAAAAATGATCAGTGGTCACTAGGACTTGGTGGGGAGACTAGGTGGAAAGCATAGGATTTAGGGCAGAGAAACGATTCCGTGTAACACTACAGTGATGAACACACTTCATTACACATTTGTCAACACCCACAGAACGTGCAGCATCAAGAGTTAAACCCCAGTGTGAACTGTGGACTGTGTGTGACTATGACGTGTCGAGGTGACACAGGTTCACTAATTGATACAGATGCGCTGCTCTGGTGGGGGACATTGATAATGAGAGAGCAAGGGGCTTATGCAAATTCTCAATTTTGCTGTGAACCTAAAACTGCTTTTTTTTTTTTTTTTGCTGTTTTCTTTTTTTTTAATATAAATTTATTTATTTTAATTGGAGGCTAATTACTTTACAATATTGTATTGGTTTTGCCATACATCAACATGAATCCGCCATGGGTGTACACGTGTTCCCCATCCTGAACCCCCCTCCCTCTTCCCTCCCCATACCATCCCTCTGGGTCATCCCAGTGCACTAGCCCCGAGCATGCTGTATCATGAAACTGTCTTTAAAAAAGGTAATAACTTTTTTTCTCCATCCTCCTCTCTCATTTTCTATGAATTTACTACAGTGATTAATCTCTCATTTTATAGATCAGTAAATACTGTCAAAACACTTGAGGTCTGCCTCTCATTGTAACACCAAACATAAATGGCCAGCAAGGAGATCAAACCAGTCAGTACTAAAGGAAATCAACCCTGAATATTCATTGGAAGGACTGATACTGAAGCTTAGGATCCAATAATCTGGCCACCTGATGTGAGGAGCTGACTCATTAGGAAAGACCTTGATGCTGGGAAAGACTGAGGGCAGGAGAAGGGGGCAACCCACAGTGAGAAGGTTGGGTGGCAGCATGGACTCAATGGGCACGAGTGTGAGCAAACTCTGGGAAACAGTGAAGGACAGGGAAGCCTGGAGTGCCGCAGCCCATAAGGTCACAAAGAGTCGGACACGACTTAGGGACGGAACACGTGAATAAAGCTGTAAGTAACCTCCACTGGGGGCTTCCCTGGGGGCTCAGTGGTAAAGAATCTGCTGGCCAGTGAGTAGACTTGAGTCCTATACTTGGGTTGGGATGATCCTCCAGAGAAGGAAATGGCAACCCACTGCAGTATTCTTGCCTGGAGAATCCCGTGGACAGAGGAGCCTTGCAGGCTACAGTCGACAGGGTCACAAAGAGTCAGACACAACTTAGTGACTAAACAGCCACAACAACAATATCCACTGAGGTTTGTACACACCAAATACTATTTTTTTCTTCTTTTTAACTAACATTATATTATGAAAATTTTCTATACTGAATATTTTAGATAAGACATAGCTTTCTCATCACTCATATGAATTGGAATCCATGACTGGGTCATGGAGAAGTCACCAGACCAAAATTTAATATAATCCAAATTCAAGTTTGTTTATAGCAAGAGAAATAAAGTGAGATTGAACAAAGAGGGAAAGATTTCTTACATGGTCAGAAGAAAGGGAAGGAATAAACTAAAAATGATGCTGTATTTTAAAGAAACATTATTACCCATAAATATAATCCCAGTAACAGTGGGGTTTTGTGGCTCCTTTTTTAGTAACTGATTATCAGCTGACAATTATTCATTGCAAATTTTTATTTCAAACTTCATCCTTAGCTCTCTAAAAGGCTATGAACTTAGCTTTTAAATTTAGAATTTTGCCTGTCAAGTTTGAACACAGTGACAGTCAAACATTTACCAGAATTTCTCCACAGAAATTACTCTAAGATTGACAACAATGATTAAAGTGCCAGAAAACATCAGGGCTTCATTTTTAAGGTAAGAATATCCTGTTCTTTTGGTGATATTTTCTAAAATATATCTGTGAATTAAATATAATAAAAAATATATGACTCTAAGATATTGTATAGATAAATATATTTATATAATAAATAATTACTTTAACTTTAAAATTATTTTGAAAACTATTTTCTAATTTATTTTGGATGGCAGCTAGCAGCTACTAGAGTAAATAACTATAAATGTATTCATCCTGAAGAATGTTACAGATGTAGACACCTGAGGAAAGTTTCTCTTCTAAGGAAAACTCTTAGGAAATTTTCTAATATCTCTTTCCATGAAAATGATCAATCTATGAGATCAAAACAGTGAAAACCAAAGTGCAGCAAATGCCACAAGAAAGCAGAGTCAACAATGTGTTTCATGCACCCAGTGAAGCTCCTCTGACCTCCCTTCAGCTCAGTGCTTCCCTGTGAGCCTCTTCCTTCCCTGACGGAAGGAAGACAATGCTAGGCAACCGGGGAAAAACAAGTCTACATGTGCCAGGTACTGACAACTTATCATGCTTATTTTCACGATGGGATTATTCTTCCTATGTCATGGATAAAAAAGCTGAGGTCCAGAGAAATGAAATGACCTGCCCAATAAGCTAAGGCTAGCAATAGGGAATCCATGATTAAAACATAGATTTGCCTAGCCTTAAAGCCTGTGTCCATTCCAGTACTGGTGGACTCCTTACATCAGGTTCTATCAAGATGGTTTCCAAAAAGAAGGGTACTTGGATCTTATGGGGAAAGTCAAGGGACAATAAAATTCATGTTGAAGTATGGCAAAACCAATACAATATTGTAAAGTAATTAGCCTCCAATTAAAATAAATAAGTGGTGGATGCATGTTGATGTATGGCAAAACCAATACAATATTGTAAAGTAAAAAAAAAAAAGAAAGAAAGAAAGAAAAAATTAAATTAAAAAGGCAAAGCAAAGAGATGGTAAAGACTACATTCTTCACTTCATATTAACAAGAGGCAGGCAGCCTTTCCTGGCACTACTTTCTGGCTATACACCTTGGCATGACAGGGATCTGAAAGTCCTCGTTCAACAAGAAAGCCAGGACATCAGAATGCGCAGAAGGTCAGGTTTAGGGATCAGCTTCCTCCAGTTTCCTTTAACGCAGGCCATGGTTCACACACTACTTGCCTACGGCATTTAGAATAACATCTAACTCAATAAATATCTGCAGACAGAACCGATGAATGATGAAAGACGCTTACTCCTTGGAAGGAAAGTTATGAGCAACCTAGATAGCATATTCAAAAGCAGAGACATTACTTTGCCAACAAAGGTTCATCTAGTCAAGGCTATGGTTTTTCCTGTGGTCATGTATGGATGTGAGAGTTGGACTGTGAAGAAAGCTGAGCACAGAAGAATTGATGCTTTTGAACTGTGGTGTTGGAGAAGACTCTTGAGAGTCCCTTGGACTGCAAGGAGATCCAACCAGTCCATTCTGAAGGAGATCAGCCCTGGGATTTCTTTGGAAGGAATGATGCTAAAGCTGAAACTCCAGTACTTTGGCCACCTCATGCGAAGAGTTGACTCCTTGGAAAAGACTCTGATGCTGGGAGGGATTAGGGGCAAGAGGAGAAGGGGACGACAGGATGAGATGGCTGGGTGGCATCACTGACTCGATGGACGTGAGTCTCAGTGAACTCCAGGCGATGGTGATGGACAGGGAGGCCTGGCGTGCTGTGATTCATGGGGTCGCAAAGAGTTGGACACAACTGAGCGACTGATCTGATCTGATCTGATACGGAAGTTGGCAGAGAGCTAGAAACTGCTGTCCTTCACTTCCACTTAGGGCTTTCTTTCACAAGTGGAACCAGCATGGAAATCCCAACAGGCAATAAAACTGAGAGATTACATGTAAGACCCTTTGGAGATTTAGGGACTCTGTTGTTTCACTCTGAACCCTTAGCATCTAATGGAGTACCCTGCACGAGGAAAGAGCTCAGCAAATATTGCTCAGTAAGTGAGTGAGCAAACCAAGGGCACAGGTATGAAGCACTGGGCTTTTTCTTTTATAGGGATGAAGAGTGTTCTCAGCTGAGATGCCCATCAGGTTAGGCAAGTCTATGAGCCCTAGAAATCCTGGGTGAGCTTGGGATGGGAGTTTAGGAAAATCTTCTGCAATGAGAGATGTCGAAGAACGGCAGTTGGACCCGAGCATGGCTGTGCTGGTGGCAGCCAACCTGTAAAGCTTAGTGAAACCAAAAAATGGCAAATGAGCAGCTAGTGGGACTGAGTAACTTTCCAATCAGCAGAGAACACTCAGCATGAACCAAAGATCAGAGTGACCTAAAATGTCAGCCACAGTGGTGTTAGGAGGAGGTCCTTGTTCCCTGCCAAATGAGATGAGTTTTAAAATGTGCCTCATACACGGTGACCTTCAATAAATCACTATGGAAAGAATGGCAGAGGGGAAAAGAGGGACAGAAGGAAGGAGGGAGGGAGGGAAGGAGGGAAGGAGAAATGAATGCCCCCAGATTTGCTACTCCTTAGAAAAAGCCTTAGTTCTGGGTTCCCTGAGGGTCTTATTAAAAGTCAGTGGACTATCCTTGGCACTTCCAGTTAAAAAGCTCTTAATGGACACTATCTGCCTTTCCTAGGTTCTAATGCAACACTCTTTGGGTCCCTACCCATGTTTTCCATCAAAGCACTTCCAAATGTCATTTAAGGTGATTAGAAGTTTAGTATCTGTCTTCCCATGGCACTTAAGTGCCCTGAGGGTACAAGCTCACTTTGCTAAATCTTCTATTCCCAGGAGCTGACAAGGTCTCTGGATTTAAGAAAGTGCTTCATGTATATTTGTTAAATAAATGAATATTTATAACTTAATTTCTAAGTGCTAAGACCTTAAAGATAAATGCTTTTTTAGTGGTTTTACATGAATAAAGCAAGTACTGCATGTCATCCTGTCTTTTATCAGATATATTCTGTGGAAAAATTGATTTCAAGAAATGTGGCTATTTTAAAATGCACAATATTATTCTTATAGAAGAGATATATGAAGCTACATATTTTAGCCTGTAATTTTAAAGATTAGTTAATTTTAAAGAGTCCAGGCTCTTCATTTTGCAAATGAATGGGCATGCTAAGTTGCTTTAGTTGTGTCTGACTCTGTGAGACCTCACTGGACTGTAGCCCGCCAGGTTCCTCTGTTCATTGGATTCTCCGGGCAAGAATGCTGGAGTGGGTTGCCATGCCCTCCTCCGGGGGATCTTCCCAAGACAGGGATCGAACCCACTCTCTTCATCTCCTACATTGGCAGGCAGGTTCTTTACCACTACTGCCACCTGGGAAGCCCTTGCAAATGAAAACACTGGGCCTACCTTGATGAAGTAGTTCTGGATCCCTTAACCTAAATTAAAATACAAACTATCTGAAGCCTGTTGTGAATTTGCATCTTTCTGAGTATTTTCATTTACATGATAGCTAAAGCATATTGTTGATGGATGGACTCATAAAAGGTGCTAGGGACACTTATTCTTTGCTTATATAGCGACTTCTATAACATATGAGCTCAATTATGTTTTTGCGTCACTATAACAGAGTGATGTCCTGGGTCTGCAACACTAAATAGCCCAAAGGGGCTATGCTCTTGGAGTTATTTATATTCTTCTTCTAGTTATTCTGGAAGGGTATCCTTTTTCTATCAGATTATTTAATTGTTACTTTTCATGATTTTTGGCATGCCAACATGAAAAACTTACTTGCTTTTTTAATCTTCCAGAGTCTTAGAAATAAAATAACTAAGCTGTTTCAAAGGTATATAATTAGAATGAATTCACTGTGAAGGAAGAAAGTCTAAGGGCATCTACTGTGAGTCAAATACATGAATTTTAGTTCCTGGACATTTTGGCATTTATAGTGGCTTCCCAAATGTCTTTTTGACTGAGATTTTAGCTCCTGGTTCTCATCCAGATAAGCAATACTGCCAGAAAAAAAGCCTGTTTGTTACTGAAGTTGGTAGGAGAAATGGCACTAAAACTCTGATCTTTGGGTCTCCAATAAATGTTCTCTGAAAAATTCAGCTCATCTTAATATATGCTTTTTTTAATTCATAATGTATAGTTCCTATGTAATATCTCAATTATCTTTTATATAATACTCTGTCATTTGTAGAAAACAAATACCATTTCAACAGATCTTCAATGAACATTTTTTGATACAGACAAAAACATTATTATCCCCCTCCTTTTACAAACAAGATAAGTGCAACTGGCAAGTTTGGGTGACAAGTCCCAAGATGACAAAGTTAGTAAGTGGCAGACATGAGACACTTCAGTCTCTCGACCCAGAAGTCTTCTGTTACTACAAGGACATGGGTTTAATAATGTGAATTACTGGAGTGGCGCTAGTCTACACCAGCTCAAAGCAAACAACCACAAAAAACTAAGAAGCTGGTATTTGTTGAACTTCAGAAAATCACTACTTCAGTACTTTCCCAAATGCATAACTGTAAACCAGGAAGTGTTTTCCACAAAATCTATGCCATTTAAACATTTTCAATGCATTTAAATATTTTCTGCACATCTTAACTTCTCCACATATTATTTGTCTGGCTTATTTAATCCGTGGAATCTACAAGAGTGTTAAGCACCCATTATATAAGCACCATGTCAGACCCCACAACATTCCTCACAGTCACTCATAAGGACTGTGAGATCTGATTCCATAAAAAGCTAAAATTGCTGCATTGCCAGGGTAAGTTAGACCCTTTGAGAGTATAATCATTCATGGGAGTGGGTAATAAGAACTGGTATTAGGGACACCCAGAGTGTACTCTCTCATTTTTCTGGAACCATTATCTTCCCCTTTTCCTAACCAAACTAATTATGCTGCTGATATTGATTCTTCTGACGTATGCCTTACTGTCACTAGACCTTTGATTTCAGTATAAAATATTCACTACTCCTAGAAAGGTAATAGGTTAAATTGTTATCAGCCATTAACACAGCACTGAATAAATTAGTCCTCCTCTGCTGCTGCTGCCGCTAAGTCGCTTCAGTCGTGTCCTACTCTGTGCGACCCCATAGTCGGCAGCCCACCAGGCTCCCCCATCCCTGGGATTCTCCAGGCAAGAACACTGGAGTGGGTTGCCATTTCCTTCTCCAATGCATGAACGTGAAAAGTGACAGTGAAGTCACTGAGTCTTATTCGACTCTTAGTGACCCCATGGACTGCAGCCTACCAGGCTCCTCCATCCATAGGATTTTCCAGGTAAGAGTACTGGAGTGGGGTGCCATTGCCTTCTCCCTCTACACTACAGCTAACTAACTGCACCTAAGGTCTGCAAACAAGGTGGCTTTTACAAAGAAACGGAGAAGGGGATTTGGGAGCACTGGGCAACCCAAGCCTGAGTAAGGCTGACCGAAGGGGCTGCAGTGAGATTCAAATTAAGGCAAAAGGGCAAAGGGGAGCACAGGAGAAGGTCTGTGTCTTTAGTGCGGGGTGGATGTCAAGTTGAGGCTGCTGCTGAAAGGGAACAGAGTAAGCAAAGTGAAAAACTGAAAGAGGAATCGAAAAGCCATATGTAAGCTTGACAGTCCTGACTAAGGCTGGCCATATTCTACCAAGGTTACTGAGAAAGGGTGATATTGATAAAGCATTCCCAGTGGGTTAAAACATTTTGCTAAAGATCACCTACTTTCCAAACCCAGCACAAATTCTTATTAATGAAAAGACTACTTCGTAAAGATCATTTATTTATGTTTCTCAAACAAAAATGGTATTGTCTCAACTCCACTGGGCTCGCTTTGTCCAGTGTGATGTTCTAATTAGCAATTCTTAGTGTGATTAAATGCTAAACGCACAGCTGTGTGAGGCTTCAGCTGGTAGTAACCAGTAGTGCCTAATACTGATTTTTAAAGAGAAAAACAAAAGTACTCAAATACTGAATATAAAACTTTTGAGGCCCTATTCAGCTTAAAGAAGTAAAGTTATCAATAAAGGCACTGATTATGTACAAGATGTGCATAAAGCTAATAGCTATGTAATATTTTTCATCTCTGTTAAAAAGCTATTTGGACTAGGAAAAAAAAACAAGCCTAGGCTAGGTAGCTGGCTTGATTTAATCCATAAACAACATACTATATATGATTTCCATTAAGTCTTCATAGTTTAAAAAATATTTTATTCCTAAGCAAGCCTAGAGGGATAAACTATCTATATTCAAAAATTATCATAGGAAGCCCATATATTTTTTGAAAAAAAATGAACTTTTCAGCATTCAACTAAAAATGAGTTGCACATAATAAACTAATAGATAAATAACTTCACTTTTTATCTTTACCCAACTTTAGTCCTCATAACATCTAACACTTTTCTAAAAGAGTTTACAACAATGGAGACTTTTCTATAAGAGAAAAGTGATCCAAACTGCATTTCAGCATAAATTTCTACCCTTTTAATCTGTAAAGATCCATTAAATAAGCTTCATTTGAAGTTTCAGTCATGAAGTAAGTTACTTTTAAAAAAATCAACTAAGTTGTAAAAGAAATAAAAACTTATTTGGTGAGGCATTTTTAACAGAAAATAAGTTTGTGCTTCAGATGACTGATTATTAATCTTATATGTATGTCTACATATAACTAACCCAAGTTTTCATGCGTCTAAGTTTTGGCAGCAAAATGGCCAAATTCCCTCATTTTACTACTCTACATAATATTCAACTAAGTATGAACTTTACCAAAATGAAATCAAGTTGCAAAGGCCTTCAGCATTTTCCTATGATTTCAGTTTTTGCCTTTGAGAAGAATATTTTACAAAATCCATTCACAAATTATCATGATAAAGCTAAAAGATATAATCTTGAAGCCAGGAAAAAAATTATGTGCATTGTTTGAGGCGTTCTAAAATTCTCCTTAAGATTCCAGTTCGGGAAAGTATTCTTCAATAAAAGTGGTAATTCAATTATATTCCCAAGGGAAAAATGCACCTTGTGTATTATACAAAATAAAACCAAATGATGATTTGAATTTTATTAGTTTTTTAATTTTAAAAATTTAATCAGTGTTGAGAAACACAAAAATTATTTCTCTTAATAACTATTCTTTATGATTTACCAAAAAATCAAAGGTTCACCATATGTAAATTGTAAATTCAATCCTCTTCTGTAGCTATGCCTCATCCATTCTCTGCAAGCCTCCACTTTAATGAACTACGACTTAAAATACACCTACAGAGAGGTCTGCTTGACTTTGATTCTGTCAACATTAATTGCATCAAAAATAAAAAGTTTTAAGTTAAGAATAAAAGTCTGGATTTTAATGTATGTATGGTGCTGAAAATGTTCTATTTCCCACCATCACTGAAGTGGAAGAAGACTTTAAAGACCAGTTCAGCCCTCACCCACTCACCCACCCACAGCTTGGTGATAAAGGAAGGGGAGCCCACAATGAGAACGTGATCTCCCCAGGGCCTAGCTGGATGCTGAATATTCAGCTGACCTCTGACCCAGAGGCTAGGGGTGCCAAACATCCCGGCTGTTGATAAGACCAGTATAATTTATAGTTAGCTCTCTGTAATTCTGATTCCTCCACATCAGGGCATAAGAGGAGCCACCCAGTTCAAACTCCTGTTGTTCAAGGGTCAACTGTATATATTCGTCTGATTCCGAGGAGTGCCCTTTCAACTGTACCGGTGGACTGAAGTAGCAGATGTGAGGCTGATTGTTAAAGATGAGTACAAAAAGTACTTTGCTGCTATTATCTACTTATTATTGTTGTTGTTTAGTCACTAAGTTTTGTCTGACTCTTTGCGACCCCATGGACTGTAACCCTCCAGGCTCCTCTGTCCATGGGATTTCACAGGAAAGGATACTGGAGTGGGTTGCCATTTCCTTCTCCAGAGGATCTTTCCGACCCAGGGACTGAACCCACATCTCCTGCATTGGCAGGCGGATTCTTTAATACTGAGCCACTGGGGAAGCCCCAAAGAGATCATAGGTTCTTGTATATTGATTAAGCAATTACCTACTTAGCAACAACTAAAGCTGTCCAGTGATATATACGACCACGTTTATATGCCTCCAACTAACACATGGGAACACCTGATTTGGTAGCAATGATAACTGATGGACTTCGCTTCCAGAAACACCCATTCCTTGGATCCTAAAACATGCCTTTTTCCTGGTTATGCTTCACATCTCAGGTGCTGACACTTCTCAGAGTTCCTGGAGGTTCCTCTGCCTTTAACCAACCTCTACATGGTTGAGGCCCGGGGACTCAAACCTAAGTCCTCTTCTCTTTCTACACCTCTCTGTTAGTAACCTCATTTTTTCCCACCGCTTCGGTACAGTCTTCTTGAAGATCATCCCCACATTTGAATAGCAAGTCTGGCCTTTCCTATCAAATCCATCTTCAGAGATACACAGGTTTCTCAAATTCAGTATGTCCCAAACTGAACAATGTGTTTTCCCTCAAAAATCTGTTCATTCCCTAGTCTTTCCATCCAGCAAATGCCCCCTCCTGGTTATTTAAGCAGGAAACCTGGCTGTTTGAAAGTGTCCCCACTCCCCAGATTGGACCTTAGTTAATTCTACCTCCCAGTGCATTTGGAATCATCTCTCTCTCACCACATCCACATTCATCAACCCATCTCCTTCCTGAGCTTCAGCAACATGCACTCAACTGGTCCTCCCAGCTTCTCGCTTTCTCTTCTATAATACTATCTTCACAAAGCAACCAGAGGGAGTCTTTGTAAATGCAAACCCCATCAGGTTTTAACTCATTTGGTGAAATCCACTGGCTCAGATGGTAAAGAATCCACCTGCCAATGCAGGAGACCCAGGTTTGATCCCTAGGTTAAGAAGATCCCCTGGAGGAGAGCATGGCAACCCACTCCAGTATTCTTGCCTGGAGCATCCCATGGACGGAGGACCCTGGTGGGCTACAGTCCATGGGGTCGCAAAGAGTCAGAAACAACTGAGCGACTAACACTTTGACTATTCAGTGAAATCTATACCCCTTGTAGTGACAGGCTCTTTGCTCACCTCTCCAAACCCAGCTGAACCACCTGCCCAAGTCTCAGGCCTTCAACGCTTCAGCTTCACTGATCTTTCAAAGTGCAAGTGTCTCCCTACCTGGGGACAGGGGACCTGCCGGGAAAGCTTTCCGCCCTGTGGCTTCACCTTCTCCTGAGATCCTACCCAGTCACCCGAGAAGACTCCCTGTTCTCTATCATTGCGCCCCACTGGTTTCTTTGCTGGTAGTTCAGCATCAAAATTGTGCATCTTATTATCCATCTACCTCTTTTCTAGTCATTTCTCCCCTTAGACTATAAGCAGCGCTTGATGAAGGTAAAAGAGGAGAGTGGAAAAAGTTGGCTTAAAACTCAACATTCAAAAAATTACATTCATGGCATTCAGTACCATCACTTCATGCCAAATAGATGGGGAATAAAATGGAAACAGTGGCAGATTTTATTTTTTTGGCCTCCAAAACCACTATGGACAGTGACTGCAGGCATGAAATTAAAAGATGCTTGCTCCTTGGAAAAAAAGTACGACAAACCTAGACAGTGTATTAAAAAGCAGAGACATCACTTTGCCGACAAAAATCCATATAGTCAAAGTTATGGTTTTCCCATAGTCATGTACAGACATGAGAACTGGACCATAAAGAAGGCTGAGCGCCAAAGACTAGATGCGTTTGAACTGTGGTGTTGGAGAAGACTCTTGAGAGTCCCTTGGCTAGCAAGATCAAACCAGTCAATCCTAAAGGAAATCAACCCTGAAATATTCATTGGAAGGACTGAGGCTTAAAATGAAGCTTCAACAAGTTGGCCACCTGATGCAAGGGGCCATCTCATTGGAAAAGACTCTGATGCTCGGAAAAATGGAGGGCAGGAGGAGAAGGGGGCGACAGAGGATGAGATGGTTGGATGGCATCACTGATTCAATGGGTATGAGTTTGAGCTAACTCAGGGAGACAGTGAAGGACCGGGAAGCCTGGCGTGTTGCAGTCCATGGGGCTGCAAAGAGCTGGACAAGACTTAGCGACTGAACAACAAGCACAAATGAAGAAAGTATGATTTGCACTTAACATTGCTAACCTGGTGCCAGGCACATACTGGGCACTCAAAAAACATGCCCTGAATATATAACTAGAGAGCTATCTATCCTTTCTATGAGTGGCCATCCCTTTGTGTTTTGCAAAACGTTTGCCCTGTCACACACAAGGAGAAGTTCTCAATGGACTTTCCACTGAAAAGAAAACCTTAAGTTAGTTTAACTGTTCCTCACACTGGGCTAACAATGCTAGGCAAGGAAATTAACTATTAGCCTCAGGATTTTAATAATATTTATCAAGCCATGTGAGCTGCTTTTTACTGATAAAAGCTCTGGGAATTTACCATTTAAAAACATTTTATCCCAGTTTTGCTAAATAACCTGGGCAAAGGCACAAGCTTTTACAACTTGAAATTATATTAATTCAAAATATATGTATAAGGGCCTATGCTTTGCAAAGTGCTGCAGAACTAGGTATGAAAGTGGGTGGGATATAAATGATGACTAAACTGGGAACCCTGTTCTCAGAGAGTTTCTTCCACTACTCTTTCTGAAAGGTCTTCAGTTTTTCAGAACCTAGTGATTTTCTTAGAGATCTATGCAGCTGAAATCTTTTCAGATACTATCAAAAGGACTTTTCTCTAGATCTAATTGAGCATAAAGCAATTCAAAGCAACAGACAATTATTAAGTAGTTACTGTATTCAAAGAAGTATAAAATCAGGTCAGCTCACTTTGCCAGGTTTATTCTTACTGTATCATACATCTAGGAGGAAAAAGAGAGAAGCACATTGGGGGAAACTATTCATGACATTAAGTTTTCCCCTCTTGCGTTTGAACACCGTAACTCTTCCAAAAGTCACTCTGACAAAAAGTCATCCATATGAAATAATCTAAGAAAATGACCGTTTTAATAGGCACTCTGCTCTTTCAGGCGGACAAACATTTTAAGGAAAAAAGCAGACATGCTTTCTCTGTCTCATGCCTCTCTCTCTCTCTCTCACAGCACTTTCTAAAACAAATGCTCTGTTAAAAGGCTAATTAACTGACTGCATTTATACTGATAGAATCAGAAATCTTGACTCTCCCACTAACCGTGATTCCTACAACAGCGATAAATGCTGCTTTACAAAAATACACCTTGACAGAAAGCCGAAAGACAACGGTGGAGAAATGTGTATGCTGTGCTGGTCCAGGCAGCGTGCGCTGGCAGCACAGCTGGGTTTTAATTGTGCAGAAGGTCTCTTGGGCTGCAACTGCTTCATTATCAGGATCTAAAGAACAGGCCTTCCAGCACCAGCACGCAGGGTCCTGGTCTATACAGTTTTATCATCTCTCCTTGGGTGCCCAGTTCCTACCACTGAGTACAGGCACTGTGAGAGCCCTTGCCACACTTTTCCCTGCTCGGTGAAATGACGCTTCATCCGCACGGTGTGAGGAGCAGCTTTCTAGACTCTGATTTCAGGGGAATAAGAATGTATTCTGGGTTAAGAAGTACCTGAAAAAGTCCACCCCACTACTTCAATGCCTATCTCTCTTTGGCTATCTGTCCTGTTTGCCTGCTACAAAAATACCCATTATAAAGCCACTCATGGCCCAGGACAACACTGGGTTTATCAGGCAGGGACCAGTTTTGGCTTATGTGCATGCTCAGGGTTTGCTGATTTATAAGAGAGATGCCTTCAAAGCAAAAAGATAAAAGTGGTTGTCACAGTGTAAAAAATACAGGTTTCTCTTGAACAACATGGGTTTGAACTACATGGATCCACTTACACACTGATTTTTTTCAATACTAAATAGTACCATAGTACATGATCCATGGTCAGTTGAATCCACAAATGAGGAACTTTGAATAAAGAAGAACTGTGTACACAGATATTACTATAAATTACACGTGGATTTTGAGGGCACAGAGGGTCAACATCCCAACCCGTGTGTTGTCAATGGTCAGCTGCATTTTCTGAATAAGCAAGCTAATACAAAGACTGACTCTAAAACCCAAACCCTCACTTTGTTTTATTTATAAGAGATATATTGACATCTTATAAATACAAAAAAATTTTGATGGGTAGTGAGCATTTACAGAACGCTAACACTCTGCTTGTTACTAGATTTTGGACAAAGGATTGGACATAAAAGCTAGCACATGACTTCTTAGAATTTTAGAAAAGGGCATTTATGTACTATGACTTTAAAATCACAGCCTGCTTTGATCCAATGCTGTATATTAACCTGAGATAAAATATTTTTAGAGTGTTATTAAAAAAATAGTGGTGGAGATAAAGGAAAATAGGGAGTAGAGTTAAAGGATATTAGTTCTGAAGACCTTACCTACTATTAACATGGCTGCACATGGATGTTCTATTTAGACCTGCTTCCTACAGAAAGTGCTGATACATCAACAGCATCATCATAATTTCACAAAACAAAATTATAAGGTAATGAGTTCTCCAGATATACAATGGAATCCATGGCTCTCCTAGTCCTTGAAATCTACATACATATATACATTTATGGTGGTACAATTTATACTGAAAGTAATTTTCTAGAAGAGAAAAAACCCTATAATGATGAGGAAAAGATTATTCTCAGATAAAATATATTACAGGCTGTAATTAAAATGTATAATTCGTGCAGATCGTCTGAATCTAGGTCAGTGGTTCCCGTAGTGTGGTTAGTCCTTAGACCAGCAACAGCAGCCTCATCATGACCTAGGAACTTGTTACAAATGAGTAAGGCCCATCTCAGGCCTCCTAACTAGCCCTCCAATACGTGTTTTAACAAGAATGTAATGGGATTCTGATATGAACTATACTGTGGAGAGTGAAAGAATCAGACAGAAGCAACAACTTGCACAGCTTAAAGAGATCTAGGCACAAGTAAGGATAAACACTGAAGTTGACTGCAGAGTCTGCACCTCAGATCTTAGAAGAAAATTTCAAACTTTTTTTTTTTTTTTTGAAGCTCATGTCTGACTTTTTGTGACCCCGTGGACTGTAACCTGCAAGGTTCCTCCATGGAATTTCCCAGGCAAGAATACAGGAGTGGGTAGCCATTCCCTTCTCCAGGGGATCTTCCCAAACCAGGGATCGTACCTGGGTCTCCTGAATTGCAGGCAGATTCTTTACCATCTGAGCCACCAGTACAGGGTTATCTAATAATCTAGTGCATCAGGGTCGGAGTGTGGAGGAGAATCTGGGTAGAATCTTTGGCTAGGAGGC
>NW_011494961.1:2447938-2455091 GCF_000754665.1 Bison bison bison
AGGTATTTATTTGTTCAGAGTGTCTCCTTAGGTCCGACAGGAATGAGAAGCACAGAGGAGGAAAAGGAACAAGGATGGAGCCTGCAGAACAGGGCTGGCGTCACTGCCCCTCCATTTAAAGGACTGAAAATCCACAGATAACATCACTGAGCCTAAAGAAGCCAGCATCTGGAAGCACCAGGAGGGCACTCCCTGAACAGGACACACCTGTCAGCTTCTGCTCATTTCTTAAGGCTCAGATGTCCAATCCCCATATAGTTCACTTGCTCTTTTCCTTCTACTTCAGTGAGAAAGAGGATGAAGGAAAGGGAAATAAACGTCCCCAAGATGGAAGGAGAAGGACCAAGGGCCAACCCCTGAAGTGAGTAGGGGTGATGCCATAGACACTTCCTCCCCTTCTGAAACCATTCTTCTGTTTGCCAGGTGGAAGATAGCAGGTGAGGGTGATTTAGTAACCAGAGCTCATCTTCAGTAACGAGAGTTATCGGAACAATAATAAGAACAAGAACTATTCCCACCAGGCATTGCCAGGGCTCTCATTCCCCGAAACCCTCTGAAGTAGGCACTGCCATCCTCACTTTAAGGAGGCTGACACCCTCCCTCTCCAAGTCTTATTAAGGCCAAGATTAAAGCCCAGGGCCATTTGGCTCAAAAAGCCCATGTTTTTCCATCTGGCTACTTTGCCACAGCCCCTGGACATTTTGGTATAAAAAATTCCGTAAACAAAACTATGAAATGGGTGGCTTGTCTCCAGAGCCACCACTTCTTCAGAAGCTCAGGCTCACTCGGTCCTTTATGTCAAAATCTGCACTCAAACTCATGGACAAACTGAAAAAAATGACAAACTCATGGACAGTAGCGATTTGCATTTCCAAACTAGAACTGTTTGGCTTGGAATGAGAGTATTTGTGAAAAATATTTTTCTAAAAAAACCGGAACAACTATTTAATTGCGAGAATTACTATTTGTAAATATGACCAGTTAAAATACATTTTCCTTGACATCACCACTGTCTAACATCTAAATGAATAACTCTACTGGGCATCTTAAAGCTTAAATACTCAATAGCAGAGGAAGAAAGGCGTTTAAAAATTATGTCAGACTGCACTTTCAATTATATACTCTCTAAAAGTATCAGAAAACTCTTCCAAGCCTATAATGCTTACAGAAGCAACTGATAAGCTATTCAAAACTACAGCGCTGCTTAGAAAACGTCCCTATCAGTGAAGTAAACAGTAACTTGTTGATAGTTGCAACACTGCCCAATTTACTTCCTGGATAGATTCACTTAGGTAATCTGGTTTCTCACTACAAAATAAAGACAAAATATATGATCCACCTACAAAACTTGTGCAAGAAATATCTGCAACATTTTACATTAATGAAGTACCATGGCTCTTTCACTCAGTCCTGTCCGACTCTTTTGCGAATCTATGGACTATATAACCCACCAGGCTCCTCTTCTCATGGGATTTTTCCAGGCAAGGATACTAGAGCGGGTTGCCATTTTCTCCTCCAGGGGATCTTCCCAACCCAGGGACTGCACCTGTGTCTTCTGCATCTCCAGTATTTGGCAGGTAAATTCTTTACCACTGAGCCACCTAGGAAGCCTATAAAATCCCACAGGGAATCTATTATTTATGCCCAACTATCATGTTGTGGTGAATCTTTCAGCTAAGAATTAGTAGTTGAAATTAAATCATTCATCTCTTGCAAATGTTATAGTTCTCAATCTTCTGATCCCTGCATAGCTACCAATATAGCACATGAATAAAGACACCCTAAAAAATTATTTGTAGGTGATGGTATCCAAAATTAAGAACCAACTATGAAACATATAGATTAAATTATACTTACTTAAAAGAAGACAATTTAATCAACATAATACAATAGTTATAATCCTATCTCTAGCTTTATATTTCAAGAAATAATTTATAAGCAACTATTTAAATAGCCTTCAGTTCAGTTCAGTCGCTCAGTCGTGTCTGACTCTTTGTGACCCATGGACTTCAGCACACCAGGCTTCCCTGTCCATCACCATAATTTCCCATATTTGCTGCAACCCTGGATCAGTCTGTTAGCCCCAGTAACTGTGGTCCCATACATAACTCAGCCTAGACATTCATTCACTCTAGGGGAAGTCAGCTTTCCATTTCCATATGTAATAATAAGGAAAGGCTTCTAGGTTACTCAATGAAAACTACATGTAAAAAGCCACTGTTTTGCTCCTCAGTTTTATTCTTCTTCTCATAACCTGATCTGTTCACAAGTGGGTTAATCTAATGAATCTGTTGCACAATGTCTCTTCCCCCCCCCAACCCCCCGCCGCCACCAAACCTTTCTCTGTGAGGGAGTTCTGGCAAATGACAAAATGAACAACAGTGAGGATCTCATGACCCAGTCCTTGGGCTCTGGCTCTTTCTTATCTCTGTTCATCTTTTTATCTTATCTGTATCTCTCCCCAGGACTGTTTCCCTAATTTAAAAAAATGTCTGTACAAATGGTGCAATGAAAATGCCTTTCACACCCCTAGCCTGGCAATAAAGCCCCTGGAGAAGGCAATGGCACCCCACTCCAGTACTTTTGCTTGGAAAATCCCATGGATGGAGGAGCCTGGTAGGCTGTAGTCCATGGGGTCGCTGGAGTCGGACACGACTAAGTGATTTCACTTTCACTTTTCACTTTCATGCATTGGAGAAGGAAATGGCACCCCACTCCAGTGTTCTTGCCTGGAGAATCCCAGGGACAGGGGAGCCTGGTGGGCTGCTGTCTATGGGGTCACACAGAGTCGGACACGACTGAAGCGACTTAGCAGCAGCAGCAGTAGCAGTCCAACCAGATGAGGGTCATACCCTCCCAAGCCATCTTAACACAGCAATAGTGCCTGAGCACTACTGGCCCTATTTCATATCTGGAACACACTAGGGACCATTTAGCTCACCAACTGGGTAATGAGCAGTGAGATGATCGTCTTTTCTCAATATCATATCATTAAGTAGCTATCCTAATTCACTATAAGAACTTGGAATGTTAGGTTACTTAATGGCTGCAATGGCATCTGAACATAAATTTGGAATAAACAAATAATGGTTATAATATTAACAATATTGTTATACTCACTGAATCACCTATTTTTTGGCAACGATTTCTATTTGATGCATTTAATTTTAAACAGTTATTGAATGACTACCATTTTCCAGGCACTCAGGGTACAAAGGTTATCCACCTTATTGTCTACCCTTTAAGGCATCCACACCATAGTAGGGGAGAAAACCATGTGAAAAACCAATAATTAAGATACAATCTGTTAGGTGCAACGATAGTTCAGGGCTGTAGAAGCTGAAAAGTGGCAGAGATCAGCAGCGTAGCAGGACTAGACCACTTTCTGCCAATGGGAAATCACCTAAAATTTATCACCTCAAACATGTGAATTTTAATAATCAAAAGACTCCCTAAGTAAATGTACTATTCTTTGGGAGTATTATTATTATTACCTCCTAGTCACAAACTACTAAAAGCTATAGTCACCCCCTACTAGATGTTATTATTTACTTCATCCACATTTAATACTTGAAGGATCTAGTCAAATGGGGGACTATTTACAGACTTCCTTCCTGGTGGAAGTAAACTTTTAAAAAAAAATTGTTCCTATGTTCTCTACCACACTGTAATGATACAGATAAGCCGCAATATGGATACAGTCCAATCTAAACCTCTTCCTCTAAAAGTCATTACTCCTATTGTAGGCAGTCGGTAGTAAATAGCATGATGAGTCAGGTACATGCATTTAGAAATCATTCGATTATCAGTGTAGACCATTTCTTCACTCTACACCAAGACAACATTTTGTAATCAAAAGGATCTGGATTCTGGCTGATTTCTATCATTAAATCTCTGAAACACAAGTGTTAGTCTCTCAGTCAGGCACGACTCTTGGCAATCCATGGACGGTAGCCTGCCAGGCTTCTCTGTCCATTGGTTTTCCTAGGCAAGAATACTGGAGAGGGTTGCCATTTCTTCCTCCAAGGAGGGGTAAAAATGATGTGACTTGACTATCATATCAAGTCCTCACAATCTTTGAGCTATCAAATAAAGATGAGTGAAATTGTCTCTGCATAGTTTTGAATATGTTGTGCTTAGTTGCCCAGTTGTATCCAACTCTTTGCAAGCCCGAGGACTGTAGCCCACCAGGCTCCTCTGTCCATGGGCTTCTCAAGGCAAGAATACTGGAGGGGGTTGCCATTCCCTTCTCCAGAGGAACTTCCCGACCCACAGATTGAACCCAGGTCTCCTGCATTGCAAGGAGATTCTTACCGATATAAGCTACAGGGAAGTTCCTTGAATATGCTATAAATGTGTAAATGAGTAAAATGAGTAACGAGAGTGCACGCATCTTGACAAAATATCTAATTCATAGGAACACGATCCGTGTTTCACCTGGCTGTGCCACAAACTGTGTGGCCTGGATGAGACACTCAAATCCTTTTAATCTCATATGTGACAAGTGAATGGGTCACTTCCGGTATTTTGAGATGGAAAAGTGGAGCTGAACTAGACGCTCTCTAGAGTTTCTTTAGGCTCAAACATTGTGAAAGCTTCTGAAAACATGTCTTTTAGACATTTTCTCTACCTTTTTATCCCAGGCTATGAAAAGAAGTCTCACTGTCAAATCATTTCTAGACATCTGGAAAACTTAAGGCACTGCCAGGGTAAGACACCAAGGCAGTTAACAATTAAGGTGTTATTAGTGAATCATGTATTCTAAGAGGCCACTTGTGGGCTCTATTATCTTACTGTCACAACTGTGACCTGTAAATAATACAGGCATTTGAGAAACTCATTAACTTTTACAACGCTGAGGTACAGTGTATTGTATCAAACAAATCTACTAGAGAAATCTCAATAGAAATGCATGTGTTCCAAAGCATATAAAACCTCACAAGGGTAGGGAAAATATGAACAAATAAGACCCACCATTCTTCAAAATTCTCCCTATTAAAGAACTTTGTAAATGGAACACTGAAGTGAAAACGGCCCTTCACACTTTATAACCTCACAGATTTTCAATGATAATAATATACTTATCCCTGATGGTTCAGTGGGTAAAGAACCTGCCCGAATGCAGGAGACACAGGAGATGCGGGTTCGACCCCTGGGTTGGAAAGATCTCCTGGAGGAGGAAACGGCAACCCATTCCAATATTCTTGCCTGGAGAATCCCAGCAATAGAGGAGTCTGGTGGGCCATAGTCCAACAGGATGCAGAAAGTCAGACATGACTGAGCACACACACACAAAATATACTTATCTAGGTTCACATACCTAACACATACTCATGCCAGATGTGTATATTTCTGAGTGTGACACCTGTCGGAGCCAAAGCAGGAATTGTAAATAAGGAGCACATATTCAAAAGAATAATTACAAAATGCCCAGAGAGGAAAAAAAGAACAGGGAAGCCCACAAATTGGGTCAAACTGGTGCCAAACTAGAAATCATGGCAAGTCAGAAAACATCCTGGATAATAACATTATAGGAAGTTCCAAAAACCACGCAAAAGATGCTTTTAAAGTAAAACAAAGTATACAGTAACCCAGTTTATCCACGTGACATATGTTCCAAGACCCCCGGGGGATGCTCGAAATCTTAAATAATACTGAACCCTATATATACCATGCTCTTTCCTACACATACATACCTGTGATGAAGCTTAATTTACAAATCAGGCACAGTAGGGTATCAACAATAATAACTAAAAATAAAATAGATCACAATACACTGCAATAGACATTATGTGAATGTGGTTTCTCTCAATATCTTATTGGGCTCTACTCTCCCTTCGTGTGATGACATGAGATAAGACATGACCAGACGGAGTAAGGTCAATGACACAGGCGTTACGATACAGAGTTAGGCGACAGCAGGAGGATCATCTGCTCAAGGTGATGCTGGATCACAGAGCCATGATGATGCCGTTGGCTGGAGGTCAGAAGCAGACCACGTGGATGGATGGGGATTCAGGGCAGAATGGAGCAGGACTGAGCTGGACCATATAAGATATCATACTTCACTACTCAAAACAATGTACAATTTAAAACTTACACATTGTTGATTTATGGAATTTTCCAATTAATATTTTCATATTATGGTTGATCGAGGATAACCGAGCTACAGATAAGGAGGGACTACTGTAATGAAGCCATAAGGACCCACGCTATTTTACTAAGCATACAATAGTGTTCTGTACTTACAGTTCAAGCTGCTATAATACAGGAAAAATGAACGTCACTAATTCCTTCTTCCATATAAAGAGGGGAGACAGTATTCAAACAAAAATTCAAAGGAACAGGCAAAATGGCAGTGCTCTGGTTGGGAAAAGATGAAGACTTGAAGGGAGCAGGGCCGATATGCCCGACATTAGGAATGGCTCAGTTCAGGTAGAGATAAACTTGGTTCCGGGACTTTTATAAGCTATTTCTGAAGTTTGATTTTAGATACTTTTAGGAAAGGGGTAATACATCACACAGTGACTCTGAGAGAGACTAATTAAATTTTCCAAGTGGGCTTGATAATGGCTGAGACAGCCTGAGATTAACCTTTATTCTTTACAGCTGGCGTCAGAAAGAACAACTGCTTTCTCTCACTGTCTTCAAAAGTGGCAATCTAGGGTTTATAGGTCAAAGATCTGGCAAGTTCTATCTCTTCATGTTCCATGAAATATATCAAAGTGTTATTTATTAAATGTGCTTCTAATGCAGGCATGAGAGAAATCTACAGGCTATATCCCAATCACCTTATTTCCCCAAGAGAAAATTCTGCCAGAGATTGTGCTTATGTGACACCTACGGGAGAAAACCTAGACTGACTCTTCCTCAAGACTCTGGCAGATTTCTTTAATGTAGTGACCAGAGTTGGAAACGAACACTTTGACTGTTGTTGTGAGTGGCTGCTTCAAGAATTTTAAGAGTAGAAACAGTTGTGGTAGAGAAAACCACAGAACAGGCCCTACACTTCTGATAAATGCCATCAGAGGTTGAGTTTAAATCCAGAGTCAACCTGAGGCTGGAAATTCCCCCCACAACAACAGATATGCAATATGGCTCCTACAGGGTTTGAGATACATAATTGAAAAAAAAAAGGGGGGGGGGGGGGAAA
>NW_011494961.1:2455191-2490549 GCF_000754665.1 Bison bison bison
AAAAAAAAAAAAAGGGGGGGGGGGGCAAACTAGGATGAAGTATAGAACACAAGTGTATTTGCTGACAGCTCAGCCAGAAAGAAGAAATCAGGTTTGACTCGGAGAGTAAACAGGTTTTGTTAAAATGTAATTACTTCCATCCTGACATGAAATCACAGTGAGACATGATTTCTTTAAATAGTTTTACTAACTTAAAATCAGCATCCTAGTCTGATGGAAGTTACTACCTCATTTTCATTGCTGGACATAAACTGTTTAGTGGTCATGACTGCGGAAAGAAGAGCCACTACTAACATTGTTCTTATTTGAGTTCCCAGGACCTAACCTGGATGTAGAGACTTGTGTTTGTGCTTTCTGGGGGAGATCAGAAGGAACTCTATGTTTACTTAAAAGTGAAATCACTTACACTCATTAAAATGAACTCTCTAACTCCATTCCTCTCAGAGTTGTAACTTAATCAAAAATCTACTTCTCAGAGAGTCTACTGACCATATGGCACAGTGGCCTCCTGGTGTTACGGAAATGCTCATTCAAAGCAGGAATGCGTTCCAGAGGAGTGGGGTACCCACAAATAAAAGGGCCTTGGCAGGTTCTGTTTCTTAACCACTTTTTAGAATAGCATCTATTATCCAACAATACCCAATCCTCTGTCTTCTAAAAATCCAAACTGGCAAATTGACATTTATATTAAGAAAAGATCACCAAGGCGTTCAGCAAACCTTACTTCTGGTAGTGGGCTGGCCGGTTTGGTTAGGATCCCTCCTACATAAACAACGTTAGGCAGGGTGGGTCTCGGGAACTCCAGGGCTACGTCTGTACACAGCATCCACAAGCTGGACCCGTAGACCAAGTCATACATGGACTTCTCCGGCAGCAGGTTGTATTTCTGCATGATCCTTTCATATTTGGGAAGAACCAGAAAGCTGATCCCTATTCTGGAAATGAGGTAAACACCGGTGTTTTTCATCCTTTGCAGCAGGTTCATGTGGTCTGTGAGAAGTGAGTTAAACTCTGGGACGTAAGCCAAGGGTGCAGGAGCGCCCACTTCAGCAGGATACCAAAGGCCGGTTGAAAATACAGCATATTTAACCCCCAAGAGATGAGCTATCAAAAATCCACACATGTCATTAGGGTCCACCAGCAGCAGATCAAAGTTCTCCTGTTTTAGACCCTGAATCAGGGCGTGGTTGCCAACCATCATGTCACAGTTCTTGGTATAGTGATCCAGTATGTCAAGCAGTTCGATTGCTGTCAATCTCCCAGAGAAAATATTCCGCATTTTGGACTGCAGGAAAGCATCCGAGGTGGTACTGTTGAAGATCCCTGGGTAGCGCTGGAGGCTGTAGTGATTAGATGGCGCGATGTCTCTGCCTTCAGAGAGGAGGAACACTGTGTGGTGGCCTCTCTCATGCAAGGCCGAGGCTAGTGTCTTGAAAATGTACATATGGCTTTCGAACATAATTGGCGGCACGATGATGATTTTGGCAGCCCTGGCTATCCCAACAGCACTCCACAGGAGCATGAAATACGGAGTGTAAGACTTCATAGCTGAAATGACAACCAGAAAACTGCTTAAAACAGACAGCAATCCTCACCATTCAAAACTATCACAAAGATGCTTTCTCACAGGATCTGATGATCCAGTACTTTGCCTAAGGATGGCTTTAAAAAATTATCCCAGTATATGTTCTGTCTCTTCATTTCTGAAAGGTGTCTCTTAAAATATAGAATTGACAGTAAGACTGCCATAAACTGAAATAGATTTAAAATGTATCAGCTTTGGAACAACAATAGAGAACTCATTTTTTTTTTCTAATTTGAAATGAAACCTGTAAGATTGAATTTGAAAAAAAAAAAACTCTCTTCATTGAATAAGAGCTATAAGCCATCTATGAAACCTTTGTATATCTTTTAATTGAACATCAATGTTAATCCCAGGAGGAAGAGCCAAGACTTCTTATTTTGGGGTATATCAGCATGTATGTCTCTTTTAAAATCATTTTATCACAGCAGCAACATTCCCCAATTACAACAAAAGCATACCAAAGAAAGATTATGTATCAGAAAATCATCCTTTCAAGTAGTAATTCTATAGAAAATAAGTTTTTCCACAAGAGAAAAAAATGACTTTTAATATGACTTTCTCCTTTATCTAAATACCCTTAAGTATCCTGGCCAACTCTGTTTATGTAATTTATATCAATTTGCTGACTCATTTCAGGGCATTATCTAAAAGAGAAACCTTTAATACAAAAGTTCAAGAGGGTTAACTGAATCTCAGTAAATACTTGTGAACGAGACGGCTGCTGAGTGACTGTGTCCTTGACTGTCCTCTCTGAGTTGTACTTGCAACTCAGGTGCAAAGGACAAGTGCACAGAATGGCTCATGTTTCCTCTACTCTTCTGCTTTACTTAAGTATAGACAATAGTTAGAATCACCTTCTACCATTTTTTTAGAAATACCTATGCGGGCCACTGCATATGGAAACTCACCCTATCTTCCCAATATAATTTACATTTAGATTCTAAATTAGCCTCCAAATAGGGAAAGACCTAAACAATAACTACCCATGAGAACTGGACTTTTCTACTTCAAAGAACAACTCAAAATAGATTTACATGCAATCACCAAACCAATATCTGTGTTTACCCATCATATATTAACCATCCTGTTTGTACAAATTCCCGCCATCTAAACAGAGTTTAAACAACTATACCTTCTCAACATTCAAACACTGCAAGAAACCTAAAAAAAAGACGTTAATAGCAGGCAAACGATAGATTTTTCCAATACCAAGATTAAACTATAAAATATATTTCCAGATGCTTTTCAAACCAATTCCAAATGATACTATATCATTAAGTTATCATTACTATAACAGTAAACTGAAGTAATATGTGTTATAAACATATGAAAGCCTATGTTAAATGTTGCCTGAATTAATGTGAGCCTTTAAAAAAATAATTTGGAGCAAACACTGTTTCTATAGCAATGAAGTTTATTCTATAATTACAATGTCAATGAAAGAAGAAAATTAAATAGCCAATCTTAGAGCAAACCTTCCAGGCCTTTATTCTCCTGTGTTGTCTCTCCAAATGTGTCTCTCTGGTATAGCCTTCTACCAATGGTGGTGGGGGTTTAGTTGCTAAGTCATGTCCAACTCTTGTGACCCATGGACTGTAGGCCGTCAGGCTCCTCTGTCCATGGTCTTTCCCAGGCAAGAATACTGGAGTGGGTTGCCATTTCCTTCTCCAGCTTCTTTTCCCAACCCAGGGATCAAACCCGGTTTTCCTGTATTGCAGGCAGATTCTTTACCTTCTGAACCACCAGTGAAGCCCAGCCTTCTGCCCTTGCCAAAAGAGGATAAAAATTAGGAATTTTAAGTAGACAAGTTATAAGAATGAGATCTATGCAGAAAAGTTATTTCGGCTGAACTGCCCACTGCTGTGACTAATAGAGCCTATTACTACTGGCATGTCCAAGAAGACCAACATCATGATGGACCAATGTTAGGCAACTGCTCTGCCAATTGTTTTTCGCATTTAGCTGAGCAGATGGTGAGCATACTTAACTCCTTCAGCTGTAGTCATAACTATTACTTGAACATAAATCACTAAGAAACAAAAGATAACAGTAGGGAAACAAATACTTTCACTGCATTTCTTAATTTTTTCTTTTAGTATTTTAGTAATTACTGCAAAGTAAAAAGAAATCACGCAAAATGACTGTTTAATCACAACTGCTTATGTTCTAGAACCACACTGTCCAACAGAACTACCTGTGATGATGAAAATGGTCTATCTCCTTACCATCCAATATGGGAGCCTCTAGTGAGCAATTCCCGGAGAAGGCGATGGCACCCCACTCCAGTACTCTTGCCTGGAAAATCCCATGGACGGAGGAGCCTGATAGGCTGCAGTCCATGGGGTCGCTAGGAGTCGGACACAACTGAGCGACTTCACTTTCACTTTTCACTTTCATGCATTGGAGAAGGAAATGGCAACCCACTCCAGTGTTCCTGCCTGGAGAATCCCAGGGACAGGGGACCCTGGTGGGCTGCCGTCTATGGGGTCGCACAGAGTTGGACACGACTGAAATGACTTAGCAGCAGCAGCAGTGAGCAATTCCAACGTGATTAGTGTGACTGAGGAACTTCTAAACTAGTATTGTACTGCATGTGTATGTGTGTTAGTCACTTAGTCATATCCGATTCTGCAACCTCATGGATTGTAGCCCAGCAGGCTCCTCTGTCCATGGGATTTTCCAGGCAAGAATACTCGAGTGGGTAGCCATTCCCTTCTCCAGGGGATCTTTCTGACCCAGAAATTGAACTTAGTTCTCCTGCATTGCAGGCAGATAATTGACCATCTCAGCCACCAGTGGCTGTCGTATAACAAATGAGGTTAGAAAAGGTACATAGACTCTGTACATGTAAATTATAAAACTATTCAGAAATGCCAATATTCATACAATAAAATATCTTCTAAAAATAATGTCTACTAGGTCATCATATGTCTTCAGGAAAAAGAACTGATTACCAACAAAGAAGCATCATTTGCACAAGTGCATTATTCACTATTAAAATACAAAGGTAATTATGAAGGATTACAACAGCACTTTAATCTCATAAATACCACCGTTATGGATAACAGAATGACTAACACAACTACCAATAAATGGTATGATCCTTGCTGGTCCAGAAATATCACAATGCATCAACTGAATAGTTGGACTTCATTAATATTAAAATCTTCTCTGAGAGAGATAATGTCAAGAGAATGAAAAGATAAGCAACAGATTGGAAGAAACATTTGCAATATATATATATATATAAAGATTGCTACCAAGATATGTAAGGAAGGAACTCAAATCTCAATAAAAAAAATAAACAACCTGATTTAAAGGGGGCTAAAGATCTTAATGGACATCTCACCAAAGAAAATACAGGTATGAAGTAAACAGATGAGAAGATGCTCCACATCATACGTCATGAGGGCAATCCAAACCAAAACAATAATGAGGACTTCCTTGGTGACTCAGCGGTAAAGAATCTGCCTGCCAATGCAGGAGACGTGGGGTCAACCCTGGTCCGAGAAGATCAGAACAACTAAGGCCATGTGTCACAACTATTGAGCCCGTGCTCCGGAGCCCAGGAGCCACAATGACTGAAGCCCTAACAGCCCGTGCTCCCCAACAAGAGAGGCGATCCCGATAAGAATCCCACACACCACAGCTGGAGAGCAGCGCCGCTCACCACAACTAGAGCAAAGTCCATGCAGCAACGAACACCCAGCACTGCCAAAAATAAATAAATAAATAAAATTATATTTTAAAAAGCAACTATACTGCAATAAAAAAATAATGATACCACTACACATCTATTAAAGTGGTCAATATCCAGAACATTGACAACACCAAATGCTGGAGAGGGTATGGAGCAACAGGAACTTTCATACATTGCTGGCGGAGGTACAAAATCGTACAGACACTTTGGAAGACAAATCGATGGTTTCTATAAACATACTCTTACCATGTGACCCAGAATTTGTGCTCCTTGGCATTTACAGAAAAAAAATGAAAACAGATGTCTGCACAAAAATCTGCACATGAATGTTTATAACAGCTTTATTTATAATTGCCAAAACTTGGGAGTAACCAAGCACACCACCTAAAGTCAGTTGAATAAATAAAAAAAGACTGTGGTACTTCACTATGGTGGAATATGATTCACCACTAAAAAGAAATGAACTATCAAGCCATGAAAAGAGAAGGAGGAAATTAAAATGTATATTTACTAAATGAAAGAAACCTATTTGAAAAGGCTACATATGGTATGATTCCAATTATATGCTGCTGCTGCTGCTGCTGCTAAGTCGCTTCAGTCGTGTCTGACTCTGTGCGACCCATGGACTGCAGCCTACCAGGCTTCTCCGTCCATGGGATTCTCCAGGCAAGAACAATGGAGTGGGTTGCCATTCTTCCTCCAGGGGATCTTCCTGACTCAGGGATCAAACCCAAGTCTCTTGCATCGCAGGCAAATTCTTTACTGCTGAGCCATCGGGGAAGCCCATCATGTGAAGTGTCACTTTATATAAGACACATACATATAAATATTATACACAGGAATGATATACACCAAAGGTCAGGGTTTTTTTCTGGAGAGTACAAATTATAAGAGATTTTAACTTAACTTTTTCTACATTGGTCACATTGCTCTTCTCTTAATAAAAATAAGGAGTGTTATTTTTAAATAATGTGATAAGAAAGATCCCATTCACAGTAACAACAAAGTACATAAAATACCTTTAAAATTAACTAAAAAACATATACATTGGCTATTCTAAGTAAGGCAAGTCTTTCCCTGAAGATATACATGAAAAGAATATTAAGTGTATAGCAATACCACATTATTTTAATGGAATACAATATTCTAGAAAAGTCAATCCTTTCCATATGATAAATAGATTGAATAAATTCATCTCAAAATTCCAGTGGATGGTTTTGTTTTGTCTGGAATTTGACCAAACTATATCCACGTTTACTTGTTACAACAGGCTAGAAGGGAGATTTCACTTCTGAAAATGAAACAGTAACAACTTGGGACAGAAAGGTAAAAATTTTGTAATTAAAACACTATCTGGGCCTCTCCTTCAGGGTCAGTCCACCCTCATGCCTCATAATACTATGAGGCATACATATATGCGTACACTACATATGTGTATATATATACACACACACGTAGGTAGTACATACATACACAATTACACAATGCAATAGTACTCAGCCATAAGAGAAACACAAAATAATGACACTTGCAGCAACATGGATATAACTAGACATTATCATACTAAATGAAGTAAATCAGAAAGACAAATACCATATGATATCATTCGTACGTAGAATTTAAACTGTGATACCAAGGAACCTACCTACAAAGCAGAAACAGACTCACAGACATACAGAACAGATCTGCGGTCCCCAAGGGGAGGGGTAGTGGGAGAGGGATGGAGTGGGAGGCTGGGGTTAGCAGACGTAAGCTATTATATACTGAATGGTAAAAAAGGTTCTACTGTATAGCACAGGAAATTATATTTAATATCCTGAGATAAACCACAGTGGAAAAGAATATGAAAAAGAATGTGTGTGTGTGTGTGTGTGTGTGTGTATATATATATATATATATAAACTGAATCTTTCTGTACAGCAGAAATTAATACAACATTGTATATCAACTATACTTCAATTAAAAAAAAAAAAAACACACTATGGAGCTCGTCCAAGAATCTTAATTCAAATCAATGGTAGTCTGTAAGAATTTCTTGAATATAACATGAGATGAAGGAAGTACCACAAGTAAATGAGGAAAGAACTCACTCAATGTGAAGTATTATAAACTGGATATTATATATATATATATATTATATATAATATTATATAATATTAGAGAAAGAAAATCACTAAAAATTTTACCTTAGACTTTCCCCAAAGTAAATCAGACTGATGATTGTCAAAAGAAATTTTTTTTCTAATAAAGTCATTAAGAGTGTTGAGCCTTAAATGATCTCTGGAAGGAAAAAGATAATTTTGAGTATAAAGCAAAGGAAAAAAAATCACTATCATTAGATTTTATTACATAGTCACTAACTATTTTTGGAATGTTTAGAACATCTGGAGCAGAAGTTTCCAGTCCAGGATGGCTAAATGAACACAGGGGTCTCTAGTCCTTTCTTCCTAAAGCTCCTTTGGAATTACAGTAAAGTCTATTAAAGGGAACAAATACCCCAAATCTCTGAGAACTGACATGAAGAAGTGAGGTGTGGGCAAGACACCAGTCAACAGCGGAATGGAGTTTGGACACTGTGTCAGTAATCTGACAAATGCTTATTGAGGGATACAAAAGAATGAAAGAAATGGCAGCCCAAAACACACAGAGGAAGCTGCAGTAGAGATGAAAATTGCTTCCAGATGGCTGAGAGCTTCAGAGGACACTCCAGGAGCAAGAGATGAAGGGGACGCGCTCCCAGGGAAAAGCAGGGGCTGTTGCATTTACCCCCCACAGTAAAGATGAAGACCAGCTCTCCAGGAAAACTGGATCATCTGCCTAAAGAGGAGTTAGAACTGATGACTAAGGGTAAAGCCCTCCTAACGTTGGCGTGTGGTGGTGGCAGAGGGCTCCTCACCCGTGGACCCCACAGGCAGCATCAGGCACTAGACATGCCACCCTGCCACGTGCAGTCTGGACTCAACCTCCCAGTTAGTCTTAAGGAGCTCAAAACTTGCTGAATGACTAAAAAAAATGAGACTTTTTCCTTCATGAAAATAGCAAGGATGTCATTTTTAATGATAAGGCTCAGTCTCCGCAAAGGTACAAAGCAGTTTAATGAAGTCGGCAAAAATGTGCTTCATGCTCAGTCACTTCAGTCGTGTCCAATTCTTTGTGACCTTATGAACTGTAGCATGCCAGGCTCCTCTGTCCATGGAATTTCCCAGGAAAGAATACTGGAGTGGGTTGCCATTTCCTTCTTCAGGGGATCTTCTCAACCCAGGACTGAACCCATGTCTCCTGCATTGTCAGGCAGATCCTTTACTACTCAGTTCAGTTCAGACGCTCAGTTGTGTCCTACTCTTTGGAACCCTGTGGACTGCAGCATGCCAGGCCTCCCTGTCCATAGCCAACTCCCAGAGTCTACTCAAACTCATGTCCATTGAGTTGGTGATGCCACCCAACCATCTCATCCTCTGTTGTCCCCTTCTCCTCCTGCCTTCAATCTTTCCCAGCATCAGGGTCTTTTCAAATGAGTCACTTCTTCGTATGAGGTGGCCAAAGTATTGGAGTTTCAGCTTCAGCATCAGTCCTTCCAATGAATATTCAGGACTGATTTCCTTTAGGATGGACTGGTTAGATCTCCTTGCAGTCCAAGGGACTCTCAAGAGTCTTCTCCAACACCACAATTCAAAAGCATCAATTCTTCAGCACTCAGCTTTATAGTCCAACTCTCACATCCATACATGACCACTGGAAAAACCAGAGCGTTGATGAGACGGACCTTTGTTGGCAAAGTAATGTCTCTGCTTTTTAATATGCATAACTTCCTTCCAAGGAGTAAGCATCTTTTAATTTCATGGCTGCAGTCACCATCTGCAGTGATTTTGGAGCCCCCCAAAAATAAAGTATGCCACTGTTTCCACTGTTTCCCCATCTATTTCCAATGAAGTGATGGGACCAGATGCCATGATCTTTGTTTTCTGAATGTTGAGTTTTAAGCCAACTTTTTCACTCTCCTCTTTCACTTTCATCAAGAGGCTCTTTAGTCCCTCTTCACTTTCTGCCATAAGGGTGGTGTCATCTGCATATCTGAGGTTACTGATATTTCTCCCGGCAATCTTGATTCCAGCTTGTGCTTTTTCCAGCCCAGCGTTTTTCATGATATACTCTGCATATAAGTTAAATAAGCAGGGTGACAATATACAGCCTTGACGTACTCCTTTTCCTATTTGGAACCAGTCAGTTGTTCCATGTCCAGTTCTAACTGTTGCTTCCTGACCTGCATACAGATTTCCCAAGGGGCAGGTCAGGTGATCTGGTATTCCCATCTCTTTCAGAATTTTCCACAGTTTATTGTGATCCACACAGTCAAACACTTTGGCATAGTCAATAAAGCAGAAGTAAAATATCAATAACTACCAATCTAGACAGCATATTGGAAAGCAGAGACATTACTTTGCCAACAAAGGTCTGTCTCGTCAACGCTCTGGTTTTTCCAGTGGTCATGTATGAATGTAAGAGTTGGACTATAAACCTGAGTGATGAAGAATTGATGCTTTTGAACTGTGGTGTTGGAGAAGACTCTTGGGAGTCCCTTGGACTTCAAGGAGATCCAACCAGTCCATTCTAAAGGAGATCAGTCCTGGGTGTTCATTGGAAGGACTGATGCTGAAGCTGAACCTCCAATACTTTGGCCACCTCATGCAAAGAGTTGACTCATTGGAAAAGACTCTGATGCTGGGAGGGAGCAGGAGGAGAAGGGGACGACCAAGGATGAGATGGCTGGATGGCATCACCGACTCGATGGACGTTGAGTTTGAGTGAACTCCGGAATTTGGTGATGGACAGGGAGGCCTGGCGTGCTGTGATTCATGGGGTCGCAAAGAGTCGGACACGACTGAGCGACTGAACTGAACTGAGATATTTTTCTGGAGCTCTCTTGCTTTTTCGATGATCCAACAGATGTAAGCAATTTAATCTCTGGTTCCTCTGCCTTTTCCAAAACCAGCTTGAACATCTGGAAGTTCAGGGTTCACGTACTATTGAAGACTGGCTTGGAGGATGTTGAGCATTACTTTACTAGCATGTGAGATGAGTGCAATTGTGCGGTAGTTTGAGCATTCTTTGGCACTGCCTTTCTTTGGGATTGGAATGAAAACTGACCTTTTCCAATCCTGTAATACTAGCACCATGTAAAAATTTAAATAGGCACAAATGTTCTGAAAAACAATTGGCCATTATTTTACATTTATGAAACGATCCGAAATCAGAATTGCCAACACGTATCTACAAAGATATTCTCTGCATTCACTTCTGACAGCTAACAGCCAGAAACCACTAAGAAGCCAGCAGTAAAGGATTGATCAAAGTATAGTGCATTTTATAGAGGGATGGTATGGGGTGGGAGGTTGGAGGGAGGTTCAAGAGGGAGGAGACATATACATATCTATGGCTGATTCATGTTGATTTATGGAAGAAACCATCACAATTTTGTAAAGCAAATATCCTTCAATTAAAAATCAATTAATTTGAAAAAGTATAGCATATTTTACTATGGAAAACTCTAGCACCATCAAAAACCATGCTTTTAAAAACAATTTTAATTTGAGAAAATGCTTATAACATAAGAAAGCAAGAAACAGAATGTTATGTATATATATTTAACTTATATTCAGAGTACATCGTGAGAAATGCTGGACTGGAAGAAACACAAGCTGGAATCAAGATTGCCAGGAGAAATATCAATAACCTCAGATATGCAGATGACACCACCCTTATGGCAGAAAGTGAAGAGGAACTCAAAAGCCTCTTGATGAAAGTGAAAGTGGAGAGTGAAAAAGTTGGCTTAAAGCTCAACATTCAGAAAACGAAGATCATGGCATCCTGTCCCACCACTTCATGGGAAACAGATAGGGAAACAGTGGAAACAGTGTCAGACTTTATTTTTCTGGACTCCAAAATCACTACAGATGGTGACTGCAGCCATGAAATTAAAAGACGCTTACTCCTTGGAAGGAAAGTTATGACCAACCTAGATAGCATATTCAAAAGCAGAGACATTACTTTGCCAACCAAGGTTCGTCTAGTCAAGGCTATGGTTTTTCCTATGGTCATGTATGGATGTGAGAGTTGGACCGTGAAGAAGGCTGAGTGCCGAAGAATTGATGCTTTTGAACTGTGGTGTTGGAGAAGACTCTTGAGAGTTCCTTGGACTGCAAGGAGATCCAACCAGTCCATTCTGAAGGAGATCAGCCCTGGGATTTCTTTGGAAGGAATGATGCTAAAGCTGAAACTCCAGTACTTTGGCCACCTCATGTGAAGTGCTGACTCCTTGGAAAAGACTCTGATGCTGGGAGGGAATGGGGGCAAGAGGAGAAGGGGACGACAGAGGATGAGATGGCTGGATGGCATCACTGACTCAATGGACGTGAGTCTCAGTGAACTCTGGGAGTTGGTGATGGACAGGGAGGCCTGGCATTCTGCGATTCATGGGGTCGCAAAGAGTCAGACACGACTGAGCAATTGATCTGATCTGATCTGATATATATATATATATGGACTTTCCAGGTGTTGCAGTGGTAAAGAATCTGTCTGCCAATGCAGGAGATGCAAGAGACAGAGGTTCTATCCTTGGGTCGGGAAGATCCCCCAGAATAGGAAATGGGAACCCACTTGAGTATTCTTGCCTAGAAAATACCATGGACAGAGGAACCAGGCATGCTACAGTCCATGGGGTCACAAGGAGTTGGACATGACTGAGCGCATACACACATACACATATATATGTATACATAAAATGATTATAGGGCTTCCCTGGTGACTCAGAAGGTAAAGGATCTGCCTGCAGTGCAGGAGACCTGGGTTTGATTCCTAGGTTGGGAAGATCCCCTGGAGAACAAAATGGTAACCTACTCTAGTATTCTTGCCCGGAGAATTCCATGGACAGAGGAGCTCGATGGCCAATGAGGTCCACGGGATCAGAAAGAATTAGACACAACTGAGCAACAACCACTTTTACTTTCACTTTCAAAACGATTATAGTAACAACGAAGTAAATATCAAAACTCTTATCAGTAGTAAATTTGGATTGTCAGATTGAGTGATTTTATCTTACTTTCCTAGTTATATATTTCCGGACTTCTGAAGGTTTCTGCCAAAAATACATAATATTTATAACACACTCATTCAACGTACATGCCACTTGAGCATGTCTTATTCTCATTTTCCCCTTGGAGTCAAGTGTCTTAAAACATCAGTCTCTATTTATTGGACCCCACTTATTTCCCAAATGATTATAGTCTGCCATTGACTCCACCACAACTCTGCCTGAACACTCATTGTCAAGAGCACTAAATATCTCCTATATCTGTACTCAGTTGCTCAGCTGTGTCCAATTCTTTGTGACTCCATGGACTGTAGTCTGCCAGGCTCCTCTGTCTGTGAAATTTTTCAAACAAGAATACTGGAGTGGGTTGCCATTTCCTCCTCCAGGGAATCCTCCCAAACCAGGGATAGAAACCTCATCTCCCATGTCTTCTGGATTGGCAGGCGGATTCTTTATCACTGCACCACCAGGGAAGCCGAAATATCTCCTAATATTCACTGAAATACCTTTCTTTCCCAGTACTTACCTGACTGGGCTTTTCTTTCACGTGAGATACTACTGAGCCTCTGCTGCTGCTAAGTCACTTCAGTTGTGTCTGATTCTGTGTGACCCCATAGACGGCAGCCCATGAGGCTACCCCGTCCCTGGGATTCTCCAGGCAAGAACACTGGAGTGGGTTGCCATTTCTTTCTCCAATGCATGAAAGTGAAAAGTGAAAGTGAAGTCGCTCAGTCGTGTCCAACTCTTAGCGACCCCATGGACTGCGGCCCACCAGGCTCCTCCATCCGTGGGATTTTCCAGGCAAGAGTGCTGGATTGGGGTGCCATTGCCTTCCTGCTCCAAATTCTCTCTTGGCTTCTGAGATGCAACTATTACTTGACTGTACTGCACTGCCAGAATACTGACAAAAATCCCAAATTCAAAGTCTTTAAACAAATTCTCAATCCCCAACCCAGGGATGGAACCCAGGTATCCCACACTACAGGCAGATTCTTTACCATCTGAGCCATGAGGGAAGTCCCAATGGACATGAGTTTGAGCAAACTCTTGGAAAAAGTGAAGAGGAGTCTGGTGTGCTGCAGTCCATGGGGTCACAAAGAGTTGGACATGACTTAGCAACTGAACACAACAAAACAAATTTCTTGTTGCCTATCAGTCCACCCTTCCTTTTTTATATAAAAATTTTTATATAAAAAATTATTTCTAGGGCCATATTCAAGATAAGAAACAATGCTAGTCTTAATAAGTGTGCCCACCCCTTACCATATGAAAACCATTCAACATTTAATTATGAATTAATTTGGGCAAAACAAGAATATCTGGGTGTACCTATTTGTGTGTGTGTATGTGTGTGTGTTAGTTGCTCAGTTGTGTCCAACTCTTTGTGACCCCATGGACTGTAGCCCATCAGGCTCCTCTGCCCATGGAATTCTCCTATATGTTGCCTCTACAAAACACTCATTTGCAAAAATGATCCCTGCAAGACCCCACGTTTGTAAACCCCTTAAGAGCACCAGAAAAAATTAATTATTAATAGCTCTTTTGTTCCTGCTCCTAAGCAACAATGGTTAACAAAGGCAGAAACTTAACATAAGAACATCCCATCATACCACTGAGATTTTAAAAGATAAACAATAGACTTTATGAACCCATATTGCTCCCATTTTCTCAAATATCAGAGCATAACACTATGCTAGACCTCCAGCAACCTTTCTATTTCCATCCAATTATTTAAAAAGAAAAAAGGAGGGTGCCTAACATTTGACCACCACTTGAAAGAATCATTTCTAGTTTTTTTTTTTCTATTTGAAGTTAGATCATTAATAACTCTGAACTAAACATACATGAGAATGAACTATATAGGAAAAAAAATATGAAAAATACAAAACAAAATTAGAACTCAGGTTTTGACAGCCTACCATCCCAGCAGCTCAACAATTCATAGTCTAACATTCTAAACAAGAACTAATCAAAATCTTTTCATGATAACGGAAAAACAAGGGCTAATGGGAAATTTAAGATCATGTCTGTACGTAGTGAATTGGGCTATTTAGAAAAACAGAGTGATTTAGTCGTCAACACAGATCATATAGTCTGCTACTGCTACTGCTGCTAAGTCACATCAGTAGTGTCCGACTCTCTGCGACCCCAGAGACGGCAGCCCACCAGGCTCCCCCGTCCCTGGGATTCTCCAGGCAAGAACACTGGAGTGGGTTGCCACTTCCTTCTCCAGTGCATGAAAATGAAAAGTGAAAGTGAAGTCGCTCAGTCGTGTCCGACTCTTAGTGACCCCATGGACTGCAGCCTACCAGGCTCCTCCATCCATGGGATTTTCCAGGCAAGAGTACTGGAGTGGGGTGCCACTGCCTTCTCCGTCATATAGTCTAGCAAGCTGCATAGCAGAATTTCTTCGTGCTTTTAAGTTTCCTTGGCATTGAGGATTATGTGGATGGCAATAAGAAGAGAAAATGTATCAATCATGACTGCCACCACAGGTTGACCTTGGTACTACATGAAATACTGTCGAGTAATTTCATTCTTTTCTAAGCACCTTCTACAAGTTAAGCCTCGGAAAATGCCATCCAGTAAAACAAAAATAAGAAAAATAAATCCAGCAAAGTAAAAACTAATTGGGGATCATTAATAGGGCTTTTAAATAAATGCAAATTTATTTTAAAAATCTATTTTCCTGTAGCATAATTTAAGTTCCAAAAGGATAGAAATTGTAGTAGAGGTTTATAACTGTTTTATTCCTATGGCCTGACCATGTGGCGCTCAATAAAGATTTATTAAATGAAGGACTGTGACTGTGATTCTGAACCAGGATACATAGTTGGACCACATACACCTTCAGCAATGGACTCTTTTTTGTCCTTTAATCTGAAATGAATGAACTTGTAGTTATATTTATTGCCTTATTCCTGAACAAAATTCTAAATCAAAAGCTTTGCCCGAGGCACTGTAGTTAGCTACCCACTTCAATTATGGAGAGAATTTCTGGGCTAATGGGTACTGCAATTGGAAAAAGTTATCAAGTCAAAGAATAGATTTCATTAGAGCTTTTCCTTAACTCTGCTGCTACTGCTACTGCTAAGTCGCTTCAGTTGTGTCCGACTCTGTGCGACCCCATAGACGGCAGCCCACCAGGCTCCCCCGTCCCTGGGATTCTCCAGGCAAGAACACTGGAGTGGGGGTGCCATTTCCTTCTCCAATGCATGAATGTGAAAAGTGAAAGTGAAGTCGCTCAGTCGTGTCCGACTCTTAGCGACCCCATGGACTGCAGCCCACCAGGCTCCTCTGTCCATGGGATTTTCCAGGCAAGAGTACCGGAGTGGGGTGCCATTGCCTTCTCCGTTCCTTAACTCTAGAGGTCTTTTTTCATGTTGTTTGTTAACTTCCTATACATTCACAGCAATGTTGTAAATGGCCAAGCAAATGACCATTTATTAAATAATCACAATATGAAAGGAAACTGGATGCCATAAATAGGCATATAAAAGACAGTCGTGGCATATATTTTTCTTCTTTTTCCTGGTAATGGAATCCTCTACTTTAGCTTGGCTCAGCCAAAAAAGACTAAAGCCATTTCCCAGCCTCTCTAGGAGCTAGTTTAGCCACAAAAGTTAGTTCTAGTAAACAGGATGGGACAGAAGCAGGGTGGTATGTGCAATTTCTCATTTACACCCTGAGAGCTTTCACTTTTGGTCTTTCTGCCCGATGGAATGAGGACTTGGTAATGATTAACATCTTGGACCACAGGATAGAAGCACAAACCAGGAAACGTGTCAGAACAAAGACACTTAGCACTGTGCCCCCAGAGTATCAGCCCTGTCTGCTCTGCCACTGTAACCATCATCCATGAGCAAACTCCTGATACTTTTCTGAAACTGTCATTCGAAGACTGTTTCCAGCAGTAGGGTGACCAACCACCCCAGAACCGAGGGCATTTCCAGGATGCGGGGCTTTCAGCGCTAAAACTGGGAATGTCCTGGGCAAACCAGAAGGAGCTGGTCATGCCACAGCTGGAAATCTACACCGTAACATAAAACTCTCAGTAAATAGCAGCTCGTAAAGAGAGTTGTACTGTGTACTATGTACCTTCTCTGCATCACAGGCTTTATGAGCGTTATCTCTTTTTATACTGAGATAAGGACAAAAATAGTTGTTCCCATTTACAGATGGGGAGAATAAGACTGAGACAAGAAATTACCTAGTATATTGCAGAGCTTCATATCCATTTTTAATCCACTTTCACCCCACCATTCGAAGACAGGAAGAAAGCGAAGCTGAAAAAACATATTGTGACTGTGGACAAACTGGGGGAATATTCAGCTTTATTGCTATAGAGTTGTTAAAGAGCCCGGGTTTAAACATTTCACTCTCATATGTAAACAACATCTTGTGTTCTGAAGCCAATTATGACCATATATTACAGACTGGTTCCAAATAGGAAAAGGAGTACGTCAAGACTGTATAATGTCACCCAGCTTATTTAACTTATATGCAGAGTACATCACAAGAAACACTGGGCTGGAAGAAGCACAAGCTGGAATCAAGATTGCTGGCAGAAATATCGGTAATCTCAGATATGCAGATACCACCCTTATGGCAGAAAGCAAAGACGAACTAAAGAGCCTCTTGATGAACGTGAAAGAGGAGAGTGAAAAAGCTGGCTTAAGGCTCAACATTCAGAAAACGAAGATCATGGCATCCGGTCCCATCACTTTATGGCAAAGAGATGTGGAAATAGTGGAAACAGTGGCTGACTTTATTTTTCTGGGCTCCAAAATCATTGCAGATGGTGACTGCAGCCATGAAATTAAAAGACGCTTACTCCTTGGAAGGAAAGTTATGACCAACCTAGATACCATATTTAAAAGCAGAGACATTACTTTGTCAACAAAGGTTCGTCTAGTCAAGGCTATAGTTTTTCCAGTAGTAATGTATGGATGTGAGAGTTGGACTATAAAGAAAGCTGAGCGCAGAAGAATTGATGCTTTTGAACTGTGGTGTTGGAGAAGACTTGAGACTTCCTTGGACTGCAAGGAGATCCAACCAGTCCATCCTAAAGGATATCAGTCCTGGGTGTTTATTGGAAGGACTGAGGTTGAAGCTGAGACTCCAATACTTTGGTCACCTGATGCGAAGAGCTGACTCATTTGAAAAGACCCTGATGCTGGGAAAGATTGAAGGCAGGAGAAGAAGGGGACAACAGAGGATAAAATGGTTGGATGGCATCACCAACTTGATGGACATGGGTTTGGGTGGGCTCGGGAGTTGGTGATGGACAGGGAGGCCTGGCGTGCTGCGGTTCATGGCATCGCAAAGAGTCGGGCAAGACTGAGCGACTGAACTGAACTGATCTGTCTGGATATGCACAGCTCAACTACAGAAATGCAAACTACTCAAGGAAATAAAACATTAGAAATACCATTCAAACAAATCAATTCTGCCCTTGGGACTCTGATGAGCAACACAAGGGTACAGGAAAAACCTCCTCTTGAAGGAGAAGTTATAAGGAATGTTTTTGTGGTCTTTATGGTTCTCGATGCTGTTACAGCACTCCAAGCTAGCTGCACTTACCACTTTCTACACTGCCAGCACCTGCAGTTATCTCTTTCCAGACACCTAGAGTACAGGTGGGGAAGCTGTAATGAGAAGCCCAATGCTGTTCGCTTATCAGTGAGAGCTGGCCCAGAGGCACCTGGGATCCTTGTCTGAAATCATCAGGTGAGAAACTAAGATTTAAAAGAACAAGAAAATAGAGAGAAAAGAAAAACAGGATAATACGGATACTAACAGACATGGCAGTCAGTACCTAGTACAATATATGTATTCAATGCTCAATGGTAGCAATTAAATTTAACTATATTAAACAAAATGTAATCCCCTAATGAAACGATTCTCAAATGTGTGCATCCAAATGAAACACCTACTGTGCTAACTAAAAATGCAGATTCCAGTCTTTTCAACACACAGGCTATTATGAAGTCTGGGGGAAATCCCCAAATCTGCACTTGTAAGAAGCAGCTGGGGTTTTTGATGAATTTAACCATCAGTTTGAGAGACAAGGATCTCACACTTAATCCTTATCTGCAATGAGAGATACACAAGTGATGAAGTGGATGTGTGGTGAAATCTAAAGATCTGATAAAGCTCAACTGTCCTGGGGATGTGAAAAAGAACAAGGCCCATCCCCTGATCCTGAAGAACCCAGAATAAACAAATAAACACTCCCCAAATATTTTAAATGTCTTGTGATAAAGTGCCTGCAATATCTCAGGAACGCATGGATACAGTTTTAGTAATTTATAAGGACATGATTACCTTTCAGTTTTCATTAAGTTTAATATCACATATTCTACTTTCCCATCACCACTAAATTACACAAATTATAATCTGAAATATTAGTTTATTAGTAAAGTATGTCAATGCCGTTTTAGATATATAATTTAAATAAATGTCAACGTGTATTTAAAATTTTGGTGTTTTGAATATGTGTCATATTTGAGTAACCTGATTGTCTTTTCAGGTAGTCCACATTTCAAGTTGTTTATATTATGATAGTAAAATTGTTGTAAGTGACCCTATCATGATGTCCCTACAATTAAAGGAAAACACATACACACACACAGGGCAAGCAACTGCTGCTGCTAAGTCGCTTCAGTCGTGTCCGACTCTGTGCGACCCCATAGACGGCAGCCCACCAGGCTCCCCCGTCCCTGGGATTCTCCAGGCAAGAACACTGGAGTGGGTTGCCATTTCCTTCTCCAATGCATGAAAGTGAAAAGTGAAAGTGAAGTCGCTCAGTCGTGTCTGACTCTAGCAATGCCATGGACTGCAGCCCACCAGGCTCCTCTATCCAAGGGATTTTCCAGGCAAAAGTACTGGAGTGGGGTGCCATCGCCTTCTCTGACGATAAGCAACTATGGATGCCCAAATCCATAGTCTTGGTAATTTAGGCCATGTCATTTAATTTCTCTGCACCTAATTTTCTTCACCTGCCAGTGAGGATATTAAATTAGATGGTCTGGAAAACCACTTATAGTCTAAAGCTTATTGAAAAATGAGGTTAAGAATAGGTTTAATGAGATTGAAATGATTTGAATCATAAAAATAGTTAAGGCCAGATCAATGGATGCTGAGGAAAAAACAAAGAAAAATGCAATTTACCCTGACTTTAAACTTTATGTTCTAGAGAATCTTTACTGTGGAGATAAATTTCATAGGGATACTGTTAAAATGCAATTATGATTCAGCACGTCTGGTGTGGGGCCCCAGATGATTTATCTCTGACAAGCTCTCTGGTGACACAAGATGCTACAGGTATGCGCAGTGCACTGTGAGCAAGCGAGAATGTAGAGTGAAGCCAAGAGGCAGAATGGAGAGTCATAAAACACGGTCAATAAAGCGGTCAGTGAGTCAACACCACCAATAACCTCCTGGAAAACAAATTATTTGTTAATCACACACAAAAGACAATTTGCTTAAAACAATTAAAGGACAAGAGGAGCCTGGTAGGCTGCAGTCCATGGGGTGACTAAGAGTTGGACAAGACTGAGTGACTTCACTTTCATGCATTGGAGAAGGAAATGGCAACCCATTTGTTCTTGCCTTGAGAATCCCAGGGAAGGAAGAGCCTGGTGGGCTGCCGTCTCTGGGGTCGCACAGAGTCGGACACAACTGAAGCAACGCAGCAGCAGCAGCAACCTAATACACATTTCTTTTAAGGAACTGATATGTGTGGCAGGGAGCCAATCTTCCAGCACAGGGCGACCCTCCAGTGTCTCTCAACTATGAACGCACATTATAGTCACAGGGGAGCCCAGGAAAACCAGAGACACCCGAAAACCTGCCACCCCCATCCTACATCAGTCAGAATTTCTGAAGATGGGGCCTACCTAGGTCTTAGCATTTTTTGTTTTCTTTTTAATGCTCCCCAGGGGATTATGCTACTGAAAGCCACTGGGTTACATTTACACAAAATCACAGTAAAATAGACAAAAGTAAACTAATCCAACCCACTTTCTTTTTTTTAATTAACTTTTAATTGGAAAAAAATTGCTTTATAATCTTGTGTCAGTTTCTGCCATGTATCAGGAGGAATCAGTCATGGGTATACACATGTCCCCTCCCTTCTGAACCTCCCTCCCACCTCACACCCCATCCCACACCTCTAGACTGTCACAGAGCACCAGCTGTGAGCTCCCTGTGTCATAGAGCAAATTCCCACCAGCTATCTATTCTAAATATGGTAGTACATATGTTTCAGTGATACGCTCTCAATTCGTCCCACCCTCTCCTTCACCTATTGTGGTCACAAGCATGTGCTCTATGTCTGCGTTGCCACCGTTGCCTTGCAAATAGGTTCATCAGTACCATCTTTCCAGATTCCATACATATGCATTAATATAAGATACTTTTCTCTTTCTGACTTACTTCACTCTGTATAATAGGCTCTAGGTTTATCTACCTCATCAGAACTGACTCAAATGCACCCCTGTTTATAGCTGAGTAATATTCCATTGTGTATATGTTCCACAATTTCTTTATCCATTCATCTGTCAATGGACATCTAGGTTGCTTCCATGTCCTAGCTATTGTAAATAGTGCTGCAATGAACATTGGGGTACACGTGTCTTTTTCAATTATGGTTTCAATTAGGGTATAAGCCTAGTAGAGGGATTGGTGTGTCATATGGTAGATTTATTCCTAGTTTTTTTAAGGAATTTCCATACTGGTCTCCATAGTGGCTGTATCAATTTACATTCCCACCAACCCACTTTCTGGTGGTGTCTTTTAATAAACTGAGGAGCTTGTGTGTGTGTGTATGTGTATGTATATGTGTGTGCTGGCAGAACCAAGAATATTTGAATATTCCTAAATAACCAGTTAGTATATAAAATACAGTATCATGAATTTAGGTTATAAAAACTAGCCAGGAAGTGTTAAGCAGGAAAACATTTTGAAATTCATATTGGATTTTTCTTTTGTCCCTAAAATGACTAGAAATTTTTCATTACATGAGAAAACTGGAAATGATTACATTTATTATCACAGATCAGCGGCTCTCACACTTCAGCAAGCAGCAGAATCATTTGACGAGCTTGCTGTAAATGGACAGACTTACAGGCCTGTCCACTGTTTGTTCCCAGAGATCTGGGATGCACGCCTAACAAATTTTCAGGTGATGTTTCTACTGGTCTGAAGATCATTTTGAGAATCATTAATAGAGGGAAAAGTTTGTGATTTTACACACACACACAGATGCAGCGTGGGTTTCTTTTGCTGCTAGGCTGGCACAGGTATCTCCATGTTCTTGTACCATGCGCTCAACACTCAACCAACAATAAGGAAACTCTTTGTTCTGATGCTGATCTCATCCTTAAACAAATGAGAAAAGTTTCGTACATCATACAACTGGTTCTGTGTGAGGCTTTAAGTTCTGGTAGGCATTTGCTTTCTTAAAAAAAACTGATGTTTGATTCATGTTTTAAAATGTTTCATTAGGGCTTTTATTAGCTCTCATTCATTGGGATTTTAATTAGCAGAATACCACAGTCAATGCGGAGGAAATTCAGATCAAGTTTTCATATCCTGCCACAATGGGACAAAATCATACGTGGGGGAAGAGAGCTTTTCAATACACCATCACCTAGAGAATCTTAAAGTTTCAGAAATGTACTAGGTTCACAAAAGATCATGAGATTTTTTTTCTCCTACTTATTAATAATACCCTTCCTTTATATCACCAGTTTAAATTAGTTTAAATTGTAAACATTATCTACATTAACATTATTAAGAATCAAAAGAAAAATCCTTATGTGATATTTTTAACATGTTTTCAAATAAAAAATGTCTGACCAAATATAACCAAAAACAAATTTAAAATAACTCTGGATATTTCCCTATTTAATTCCTTGAAAGTCCTGGAGAATGAGCAAATAACACATTTCCCAACTGTAGTCTCATAAAATGCTAGTGAAGTCAGAAAGAGAAGTTTGTTATGGAGTATCAGATAAAACTGCAAAGTTGTATTAGTCCCCAGAAGAGGAAGATTTTGGTAGGTTCTACAGAAAGACAGAATGCATTCTCTGAGACTCCCTTGTTAACAAGTGAAAACGTAGTTTTGTGGCTTCTAAGCATCTAGGATTAAACCTGATGTTCAACAGAATGAAGCAAGGCCAGAGAAGGCTTTTGTATATCACTGCCATTGTTAACAGTCTTGAAAACATAATATAAATATGCTTAAACATTGGTACTTAATACATTTGTTATGAAATGATGCCAAATATGTTTTTTAAATATGTATTTCATATTTTATAAAATAAATCAAAGTCCTAATTTCAAAACTAAAGATAACTGAGTCTAAACCCTTTCATTTGTAGAGAAAGAACAAGGTTGCAGGCAGTGGTTGCCAAGCATCACTTGGCTAGTTCCTAGTTACTCATTGGCAGAGTCGGAACTAGCACTCAGGTTTCCTGGGTCCTAATTCAGTATCTCTTACCTGTACCATAAAAAGACTCTCTGAAGTTGCCACTGCCACATGTCAGATAATAGGCTTTTTTTTTTTTAATTCTGGGGTACACGAAGCAAATCAGCAATATTCAAAAAGCCTTTCAATGTTATACTAGATTTTTAAAAACCACTGTATATTTTGGCTCTAAGGCAGAAGACATCTAACACATAATAGGCTGCTTGTGAATGAATGGTTGGATCAATTCTTCTCTGTTACAGACGCTCATCTCACAAACCTCCTGGAACTCAATATGTCTGGTTCAAAATGTCTCTCCCTTTCCATGCCCTTGTGAGCAGAGTAGGGATATAGGAATAGGGCTGCATTTGCTTAGTATCAAAATGGCAAGCTGAGTGATCTTTACTGGTAAAATACTGATGAGAAGCATAAAGCATCTGGGCTTATACAGAGGCTGGGCAACTGCTACACAGGATGATTTGACTAAAATGACCAGATCCTACTCTAGAAATGGGCAGACTCCACCGCCCTCCCCTCTCCACACACACCTCTATCCGCATCCTTACCTGACAATGTGTAAGCCGATCACTGGATCACTCTCCTGAGCTCACCACAAAGGCAGGGACATCATCTTCACAAAGGAAGACGATGTAAGCGGACAGAAAGAAAGAGTGGGACAGCAAAAAGAAGATGCAGGACAGCCAGAGGACCTTGTTTCTGCATGGTTTTCATTATTTAGAAATTTGAACAAAAAGTACATTCTATTCTCAGGCATATGCTCAGTGAAAGTGAAAGTCACTCAGTCTCCAACTCTTTGCACAATCCATGGAATTCTCCAGGCCAGAACACCAGAGTGGGTAGCCTTCCCCTTCTCCAGGGAATCTTCCCAACCCAGGGATCGAACCCAGGTCTCCCACATTGCAGGCGGATTCTTTACCAGCTGAACCACAAAGGGAAGCCTATATGTTCAGATAAAGTCTAACTGATCAAAACAAAATTACTTCTTAAAGCTCACATGAATTATTTAAAACTGGCAAATAACAGAGTCAGGCATCAGTTCTTATTAACAGTCTTACCTACCCGGTCAATTTCCTTTTGTGTTGTTGCTGAGATTTCTTAAGATCCAGTCTTATTCCTATTGCTACTCCTACAGCCCTGCCCATAATGACATGCAAGAAGAGACACTATGAACCAGAAAACTTTGGTATGAGGGAAAAGAACTCATCCTGTGCTTCTGGTTAACTGAAGGTCTTATCAGGGGGTCAGGGAGAGAGGATGATTTGATTGCTTCAAGTTAGAGCTTCCTAATATGTGTAATCATTTTCTCCAACTACTGTTTCTTGACATCAGACATGTCTGACTCGGTCATGTCTGACTCTTTGTGACCCATGGACCACAGCCCACCAGGCTCCTCTGTCTATGGGATTTCCCAGGAAAGAAGACTGGAATAGGTTGCCATTTCCACCTCCAGAGGATCTTCCTGACCCAAGGATCGAATCTGGGTCTCCTGCATTACAGGAAGATTCTTTACCATCTGAGCCACGAGGGAAGTCCATATTCAAACATAAATACAAATTAAAAACTAAATACACTTAATTATCTGTGTCATTATTTCCTCTTATTAGTCTTTCCTAAAATTAGCTGTGAATGTACTTCCATCCATTAGAAGCCCTGGGTAAATTTTAAAAGAAAAATCTCCACGATGTATAGAACAGTCTTTTGGACTCTGTGGGAGAGGGCGAGGGTGGGATGATTTGGGAGAATGGCATTTAAACATGTATAATATCATATATGAAACGAATCGCCAGTCCAGCTTCGATGCATGATACAGGGTGCTTGGGGCTGGTGCACTGGGATGACCCAGAGGGATGGTACCGGGAGGGAGGTGGGAGAGGGGTTCAGGATGGGGAACACGTGCACACTCGTGGTGGATTCATGTTGATTATGGCAAAACCAATACAATATTGTAGGGCAATTAGCCTCCAATTAAAATAAATAAATTTATAATAAAATAAAAAATAAAAATATATATATAAAAAAACCATCCAACTGTATACTTTAAGTGGGTGAACTGGATGATGTATGAACCATATCTCAATAAAACTATTTTAAAAAATTTTTTAAAAATCTACCAAACCATTACATATTTTATAATAAGGAGTTCAAAGACCTATAATATGATCTTTCTACAGACCAAACCTTTTTTTTTTGCTGTCATAACTAAATGATACAGCAGTCTATGCAGGATGATTCATTTACAAAGAAAGAGAATGTTTCTAGTTTGAATGATGTGGTTTTCAAAAAAAAAAAAACAGGAAAAAAGTATCAATATACACACAGCGTTTTAGGGAATTTACCTCCTTTCCTGTTCTGAGTTACAGGAGGTATCATTCAACCATGTTTAAATATCTTATCTCTGATTAGTATGTTTGTCCAAGGCCTTATGGGGAAACCCAGAGTGAAAGTCCACCCTCGAACTGCACATACTCTTCTCAGAGGGAGAATTAACATAACCAAGTGTTCAACTATCACAGCCAAATACAGAAATGAAAGGCAAAGGAAAGTAATAGAAACTGGGACACAATAGTCTGAGTTGGGACTTGAGTATCGAAACCATGAAGGATGACAGTTTGCAAGCCCAGAGGGAAAAAAGCACAGCTATTCAGATAGGGGATATCCTGAAGCAAACGCCTAGAGAGACAAAGGGAACCCAGTGAACAGAACCATGCGGGGGACAGGAGGAAGTAGAGAGGGGGGTCAGAGGGGAGCCCGATAACAGGGAGCTCTGAGAGCCAGCATTGCCAGGTGAAAACGAAGGGCCAGGAGCCCGGGTCCAAACATTACACCTGTCCTGGTGACCTCAGAGCGCTGTGTCTCCACAGTTTGGAAGATGTGATGACCTACTGGACAGGCTTCCCCACACGGCACAGTGGTAAAGAATCTGCCTGCAATGCCAGAGACCCAGGTTCGATCCCTGTGTAAGGATACCCCGGAGACGGGAATGGCAATCCACTCCAGTATTTTTGCCTGGAAAATTCCATGGACAGATGAGCCTGGTGGGCTACAGTCCATGGGGTCGCAAACAGTCGGACACGACTGTGTGACTAACACTACTGGACAGGCAATGCTTAAGATTTTACTGCTGCTCAAAGGAACTGAGTATTTGCAACATAAAGGGAGTGTCCGAGATGGTAGCTACATTTGGCCACCAATGTTCCTAGTACACCTCAGCCCTGAGCCAGTAGTGTTCCTTCTTCTGAATGTGGAGGATCACAGGCACTGGATTTTATTAAACTCATGCTCAGATCAATACTATAGTCTCCTGCTACGGTGCTCCAGGTTCACACAAAGCCCACACAGGCCACTGAAGCACTCATTCTCTTCTGCTTTTTTTTTTTTTCCTTCCCCTCCCATATAGTCTCCTTTCCCACTCTCCATCTTGCTCTAATTCCCTGTTTCTTATCTACTTCTCCTTCCAGTTTGTCTTCTGATCACTTTAGCTCCAATAAGGTATTAATATATTCTCACAAATGCCACTGAAGTGTTTTCAAAACCAAGAAAAAACAGTGATTAGCATTAATATTCCTTAAAATAGCTTCACCCTTAACTTTACGCACAAATTTTGCTGCCACCCCCAGCTCCCCCCGCCCCTTTGTAAATAGACAGGCAAACCTGTCTGACTAGTTTTCTTCTAAGTCCAGCTCTTCCAATTGGATGACAGTACAAATGAACCAGAGGTTCACAGCACAAATGCAAAGGCTATGAAAAGCACATGGCCTTCAGAAGAAGCAGCCACAGCTAGGGATCTGTGCCATCCACCCAGTCTCAGGGCAGCTGTCTCAATGCAGGAAGGCAACATCACTGAAGGGCTCACTCTAGTGCTAGTTTTTTTTTAAAAAATCCCTGTCTATGCATTCTCTTCTGAACAAGGGATATTACAATGTGGTTACGATTGAGAAACAGATTAAGCCTTTATCTTACAAGTTTAAGATGCTAGATGTGACTATATCATTTACTGTGTGGTACAGAGGTGTCCTTGCGGTTTGTTGCTGTTGTGTGTGTTTGCTTAAGTCCATTAGGAAAGTGTGAGTTTGCAAAACAGATTAATCAGAATGAGATTTTTTTTTAGAGAGAGAAGTACTTTGAGATTGCTTGGGGTGTGTGTGTGTGTTAGTAGCTCGGTTGTATCCAACTCTTTGTGACCCCACAGACTGTAACCTACCAGGCTCCTCTCTCCATGGGATTTTCACGGCAGAATACTGGATTGTATTTCCTATTTCAGGGGATCTTCCCAACCCAGGGATCGAACCCATAAATCCTGCATCTCCCTCATTGGCAGGCAGATTCTTTACCACTGAACCATCAAGGAATCTGAGATTGTTTTAAATGGGTATATTTTAAATATGATATGCTTTAAAATCATTGTCCATATTTTTTTGGACTGTCAACTATTTCAAACATACAGAAAGGTATAAAGATTAATATAAAAAAAATCTGTATACCCATCACCTATATTTTAAAGTTTAAATTCTGCCTTACTTTGAAGTGTTTTGAAACTTTTAAATTCTACAAATATGATTCAACTTATAAAAACTAAATTTTATATAACTTTTCAGGAACATATCATAAAAATCAAGGCATATCTGCACATGATTCTATTGCTTAAAATTTTTCTTAATCCAAGAGAACATTTTGTTTAAGCTAAAATATCTCACGTGGAGTAACATCAGCCCCATGGTTATTATTAAAGCAAGTTATGGCCAACATACAGCTAAAAAAGTATAACTTGGTGTCTTGAAAATGTTTCAAGTATTAAATTTCTTTAAAACCTAACTGAAAAGTGTGAAGTGATTTTACGCATATGTCTGTATTCATAATATTCTCAAATGAGGCAAATACTTACCAAAGCAGTTACAATATAAATTTATTTAGTGAAAGGCAATACCTCTAGGTGCATTTCTGTTATCTCAATCAAGTCAAGGGAAATTATACCTCCAATATAGTGATTGTTTCCATTATTAAAAATTCAGACAAACAGAAGAGAGTTATTAGCAAAATACACAGTATCTCTGAAACATTCCTAACTACATGTTCTTTCTACCTAATTCAAATGTTTTACTGCTTATTGCCAGAGACTGAGAACTGACCTGGCTGTCCTACACACCCTGCCATTCACAAACCCAAAAGTTCCGTTTTCATCTGGGCTCTGAACCCCTAAATGCTGACCTCATGTCTAAGTCAATTTTACTGTGGCATCTGTCATCTCTGTAAGGGAGTCCTAAACGGGACAATATAGAGTCCAAAGCTGAGTTTGTGAATATACAATATGGAACTTTCAGAAGTCTTTGAAAATCACCTACATAGGCCACTATGGTTTGCAAGAGTGGGACCATACACTGAGAGGGAGTTAGCACAACAGACCAAAACTCAACTCCAAAACACAGAGGTCCCGATAACAAAAATGTGGGTAAAGAACTTCAGGGAAAGAAGGTCATCACAGGTTAAAAACTACATACATAATGAACTTCAGTTCATCTTAAAAATACTGAATATTTAATTTCATTTTACTCAAAAAACATTTATTGGGTGTCCCAAAACTATGTACTATTCTTCATGCTATATAAACAAATGATAAGGAGTAAATGTTGATAAGTATGTTTTGAAACAGACTTCTTAATTTGAACTAAAAAAGAATAATAATTAATTAATTAACCACCAATATGCCTAACTACCACTTGGTAAACAGTATGCACTATGTTATTGTTGATTGGCTCCCAAACCAGTTCACATATGTAAATATTTTTTCAAAATACCCACTAAATGCATGGCAAAAAAATCCATATACATATTAAAGTAGAAACCTAATTTCAGATGTTTCCAATATACAGCACTATTTCAACCAAATAGAGAAAATCCTAAGGAAAAAAGGAGATATTTTAAAATATTACTATGGTCAGCTCAATTTTTTAAGAAATCTATGAATCAGTCCCTCCTCTACTACACAGGTTAATACCTGCTTTCCACAATGTTAGTTTTTAAGACACCATTTGACATGGAAGTACCATCTGAAACAAACATTAAATTATATTTTGTTGCTTTAATATCACCTATCTTTTTTGTTTTTGTTTTCAGAGTCTTTTAAAATGAATAATCTTTGGCCTTATTGGATTAGAACTCACTTAAATTCACTTAAATATCAAGAAACTTTAAATAAAATGTCAAAAATGTTTATGATTTGATTACCAGAGGCTTTTAAAAAGCAGCCAAGTTGCTCTGGACCCTCCAGGCTGGTGGGAGCATGCCCTTCCCTGAGGACACTAAACCCTCTCCAGAGCTCCTGACCCAACCCCACCTACGCCCCTTCAGGAACAGGTTCCAAAGTTCTCTCTTCTCCCTTCAAAATTTTCAATTGCCCTTATTGTACTGGCTTCTTCCCCAAAGGCTATAAACATAATAAAGTTTCCATCTTAAAGTGAAAGAGTATTCACTCAGCCGTGTCTGACTCTGTGAGGCCAGGACTGTGGCCCCCCAGGCTCCTCTGTCCATGGGACTCTCCAGGCAAGAATACTGGACTGGGTTGCCAGGCCCTTCTCCAGCGGATCTCCCGACCCAGGGACTGAACCCTGGTTTCCGGCACTGCAGGCAGATTTTTTACCATCTGAGCCACCAGGGAAGCCCCTCTTAATAGATCTTTTAATCAACCTCCCTAAACCCTGAAAAGGAGGACTGCTAAAAGCAACAGTATCTACAGAATCCAAGTTCTGCTTCCACAAAGGGCTTCCCTGCTGGCTCAGACAGTAAACAACCCACCTGCAATGCGGGAGACCTGGGTTCGATTTCCGGGTCAGGAAGATTCCCTGGAGAAGGGAACGGCAGCCCACTCCAGTATTCTTGCCTGGAAAATTTCATGGACAAAGGAACCTGGCGGGCCACAGTCCATGGGATCGCCAAGAGTCAGACGTGACTGAGGTTTCCATAAAATCAGCTAGCACTTATTGAACACAAACCAGTAACCTTCCAGTCACTGAGCTTGATTTACCTCATTTGATCCTCACAGTAGCCCTGGGAAGTCACACTTTGATCTTCATTATGTAAATGAGGAAAGGGAACTAAGCTCTGAATTCTAGGTCACAGAGATAGTCAGGGGCAGAACCAGGACTGTCTAATACCCCCCATCTTAGTATTCAGCTTCTCATATCTTGAAATTCTTCCTTCCTTCAGTTGCTAAAAACAACTCTCCAGTAATTATCCTCCCAACTTGCATTTTACTTTCTCTTTCTTTACTACTCCCTGTATTTCTACCAACTCTTAAATTTTAGGATCTCCCCAGGCCTCTAATTCCCTCTTACTCTCTGAACCAGCCCTAGAAGATCCACTGACTTCCTTTTTTTGGCAACAACCTATATGTTGAAAATGGCTAAAGAAGTCCACCTACTCATTCACCCATTTACGTACCTACCTATCCAGCCAGAAGACTCTTGAGAGTCCCTTGGACTGCAAGGAGATCAAACCAGTCAATCCTAAAGGAAATCAATCCTGAATATTCACTAGAAGGACTTATGCTGAAGCTGAAGCTCCAATACTTTGGCCACCTGATATGAAGAGCTGACTCATTAGAAAAGACCCTAATGCTAGGAAAGATTGAAGGCTAGAGGAGAAGGGGACGACAGAGGACGAAATGGTTGCATGGCATCACTGACTCAATGGACATGAGTTTGAGCAAACTCCAGGGGATGGAGAAGGACAGGGAAGCCTGGTGTGCTGCAGTCCATGGGTTCGCAAAGAGTCAGACATGGCTGAGTGACTGAACAACAACAAATGCAGCCCAGACCTCTCAGCTCAGAACTTCTGTGCAATGATCCATTGGACACTCATTTCCAGCTGGATTTTCTATAAGCACTTCTTATTCTACATTTCCAAAACTGAACTCTACCATCCTTGGTCCTCGAACCTGCTTCTCCGTTAAAGTCTCTATCCTGTCCTCCCATACCACCCACCAGCTAACCAGTCATCTAATCCAAGAGATTCTACCACCTTAACATCTGTGTGACCAAGCCCTTTTCTTCATCTCACTGCCACCATATTGGTGTAAGGTCCTCAACTTCTCTTAACAAGATCACCTCAATACCTTCTGACTTGTTATTCCTGTCTCCCAACTCAGATCAATCCTGCTAGACAGCTGCGAGAGCTGTCTTCTCATCACTCTTTAGTTTAAAACAACACTGAAGAGAAAATGGTCTATGCATCTTAGAATGACAGTCTTCCATGATCTTGCCCTTAACTGGTTACCTTCTGATTACTGTGTCTGGTTAACCTCTGCTGTTACCTTCCCTATGAAGCCTCTCTAGTGTCTGTCCCCATGTGGAACTGGCCACATCCAAATGCCTATTTAGGGCGCTCTGAGTATGTCTATCACAGTACTCTCAGAATAAACAGTACTATATTAAAACTATATTGAAACTAACTTGTTTTCTGTCTATCTAATCCTCTTAAACCCAGAGTCCTCCCATGGTCTTTATGTCTGCAATATCCCCAGTGTACAAGACCACAGTGCCCAATGCATAGTATGTATTTAATAAGCATTTATTGAAAGTAATAAGTATTTATTGAAAAAAGAAGGATGCTTGTAAAATACTTTAGGAAGATATGATTACCACTGTTTTCAAGACTAACTAAAACAACTTTATTCAAATTCATTTGATTATGTAGCCCCTCTGTACATGGGTATGCAAAACAGTATTGAAATGATTCACCTAGCTTCAAGTATGGGAACCAGGATTATCAAATCACACTATTCGTGGCTTTCAGAGAAGAAAAATATTGTCAACATTGTGAACAGCTAGTCAATTTCAGTGGCAGGAAGTAGGATGTAAAATATCATCATATATGTATCCTTACACAAAGATAATCTGGGGCTACCATCAGAAAAGTAAACTCTTTTATTAAAGGGTTGCTTTGATTTCTCAGAAAAGCAAAGATCTTCCAGAAGACTGAATGTCTGAAATTAAGACACCCTTCTAAAGATCTCATATACAAATTTTCTATTTAAAAAAACACTTTAAAAACACTTTAAAACCACTTATATAGAAGCTACCCATCTAGGAACCTCAGCAACTGAGCTCACTATACAGCCCAGAAACAAAGGATGAGAACAGCATGTATCTGTCACAAATTACACAGGCTTTATACTAGAGCAATAGCCCACATCATTTCAGAAGCCAAAAAAAAGACAACAGATACAGCAGCAGGACCCGCTTGCAGTCTGACAGCAGTAGAAAGTGATAGCTGATAACAGAAAGAGGACCCAGAAAAACCACAAGAAAAAAAAAAAAAAGAGAGAGAGAGAGAAAGAGAATAGTACTTATATCTCCATTCTAGTATTTCAAGTGGGCAGGCTGAGACCATTTACCATAAACAAAAACAGCTCTATACACCTCAAGAAATATAACACTATTCAATTCTTTATGAATTCATGTTCATAAAGACAATCCAACAAAAAATTTAGCTTACATCCTGGGGACCAACTAAGAGGGGAACATTTAGACATTGCTTGTTTTAATAGCTAAATTTTTAAAGTTTCAGTAATGAATGGTGTGAGGGGTCAGCTATTTAGAAAATGTGCTTATGTAAAGGAGATCCAACCAGTCCATTCTAAAGGAGATCAGTCCTGGGTGTTCTTTGGAAGCAATGATGCTAAAGCTTAAACTCCAGTACTTTGGCCACCTCATGCGAAGAGTTGACTCATTGGAAAAGACTCTGATGCTGGGAGGGATTGGGGGCAGGAGGAGAAGGGGACGACAGAGGATGAGATGGCTGGATGGCATCACCGACTCAATGGACTTGAGTTTGAGTGAACTTCAGGAGTTGGTGATGGACAAGGAGGCCTGGCGTGCTGCGATTCATGGGGTCACAAAGAGTCGGACACGACTGAGTGACTGAACTGAACTGACTGAAATAAGCAACAACCCAGATGGTGTCAAATAAATGCGGTTTCACTATATATTGCAAGAACAATCCAAAGTGTCTTACTCTCGGTGTACTGTGGAAACTTAATGTGAATTAAACAGCATCAAGTCAATATTATCTGATAAACAGGTATATAATAACCTTGAAAAGGAGTCTAAGAATTGAAAGTGTGGTTATTTTGTTCCTTGGCCATCTATATTTACATAGTAATTAAGCTGATGGTTATTTATAAGATACCATGAAATGTTTTAAGTAATTTAAATCAAATGTGAACTATCAAACTCTTTACATACAAAAAAAAGACTTTACAAAAGATAAAGTCTGTTATAAGTATTTTTACCTACTGCATTGGTTTACTTATTCTAATATGTGCTCCAGGCATTAACACCATAAGCATAGAGCTCCGGAAAGTTTAGATATAAGAGTTTGATCTCTATAGTAGTATTATCTATAGCAGTATCATCAAGAGAAAGTCACAAGTACAGTTTTCACTCAATTACACCCAAGCTACTAATATACTATCAGGCTATTACTAAATGTCAGGGCATTATGCTTTATTGTAGTTTTTAAACACTCCTATAGCAGTAAACCACAAAATTTTACCTTGTGGGTGGCAGGCAAAACAAATAATACTCCAGTGTTTTTTTCTGGAATTATCTAGAATAGTTGAACAGAGACATTCCAAAAGCAAACCTCAAACTGCCTGGAGATAAGTTTCTATAGGAGAAAACTAGTCCACTGTTTCTCTGAGACAGAAAAAAACATAGACTGATTTATGATCGGATTCAATGAATGCAAAGTGCAGATTCCCTCACTATACAATATTGATGTGTATGACTCTACAATTAATTTAAAAATCTCCAGGGAATAAAATGCGATTACTTCTAATACTATTACAATACCATTTAAAAAGCACTTTCCCTCCTTTCTTCAAGTGGCTTTTTTTTTTTTTTTCTGGGAATAAGTGGAAATAAAGCACACCAATTACACCAATTCTGAGTGGAGACATTTTTCTTTGAACACGAAATTATCAGATATAGAAACAACAGCACTCTTGGCATTTAGCCAAACTACCACATCTTCATGTCATTAATCTTGAAAAACTCATTATACAAGATGACAGCCTGAGGGGAAACGGAAGGTTTAGAGCAGCGTTTTTTCTACCTTTTCTGGATAGAAGCCACCTGAAATAAAAGGCTGCCTCTATCACTGATTCATAATAGAGGTGACTCTTGGGTCATGCCTAGTTGAAAATGCTACCCACTCCTCACTCCTGTGATACGCCCTCTTCCCCTTGAGGATGACTAGTTAACACAACCCAGTCGACTGAGTTAGTCTGCAGACTTTCAGAAGTTCTCTCACTTTCTTCCCTCCTGGCCCCCAGAGTTGCTTTGAGGTGATGGGAACCAGCGGTACAGGTACAGAGGTGGTCCTTTCTTAAGGAAGTGCTGCAGAGCGGCACGTTCCGGTACTCAACTTCATAAACCCTCTATTAAAGCAGTGAATTTACATATACAGACTGAATAAACCCCTCGCCACCCGTGACCGTCCTTCTGCCGGGTCGCACGGCTTGCGCCCCTACGCGGTTTGCCCCGTACAACTCCGAACTGCATATCCCAGGCCCCCTCGCCGCTCCTCCGGTCCATGGAAGGCGCCCTACTTTCGGCAGCGCGTCCTTTCTCTCGATTCCTCTCTCACCCGCACATGCTTCCCTAGCAAGGGCACGCCATATGGTCCCCGCATCCGCGCGGAGACCCTGTCACTACTGTGCATTCCCCAGGGTTGCACAGGCTTGCTGGCACTGAAAGGTCCCTGTGTCGGTGCCCCCAGCCATGCCCTTCCTCAACGCACCCAGGTCTAGTTCCCCCTCAAGGAGAGGACGAAGTGGAGGAGAGTTGGAGAGTTTCCGAAGAAGCACCTCCCGGGGCCCCCATCCCTGGCTGGCAGCGGGCTATGGCCTCGGGGTTCCGCGGTGCCCATCCCTCCAGGGTCAAGTGCAAAGTCCTTGGCCAGATCCGCGCCGCGTTATGCCCTCTCAGGCTGCACGCGCGAACGCGAGAGGACCCTCAATCGAGAGCCATATGGGAGGGAAGGGCGCACAGGCGCGACTGGGGCAGCTTAGAAAGATCTCCTTCACACCCCTCCGCCCCAGCTCACGGTCTTCCTTCCCACCCACCCCCAACACTTAACTCCCTCAGCCCAACCGCAACTGCACTTTCGGGTCCCTAACCCCCACCCCAGGATCGCAGTCATTCGCCCAGTACTCACCTCCGGGATCAAACAACGCCCCTCTCCTCTCGCCTACCCGCCCCCCTTCCCCTCGCTGGAACCGCGTGGTCCCTCCGCTTACCTCGGCTCTTGGCTGCTGCGCGTGAGTTTGAGTGTGTCTCCGCCGCGTAATTGTATCCGGGGACAGAAGGGACCCGTGTTTGTGTGCTGGATCAGGTGTCGCCGCCTTCGGTGGCTTGGGGTTGTGAGGGAGGCTGCAGAGTTAGCGTGTTAGCTTAGGACGGACTTTCTGGACTCGGAATTGATGGCAAAGCTTT
>NW_011494961.1:2490649-2510220 GCF_000754665.1 Bison bison bison
CCGCGCCCCGCCCCGCGCGCTGCGAGCTGAGCTGAAGTGCGCCCCTCACCTCCCGCGCCTGGCTCCGCAGGGCACGACGCGGGCCGCCACGCGCTCAGCCTCGCATTACACGCCTGGAGCTGCGAGCGCCTCCTGCTCCCGCGGCCGGGGCATGGATGCCGACGCGCTTTCGTGCCGCGCGCTCGCGGGCTGAGCGAAGCTCAGAGTCCTACGACCGGGCTCCTAGCGGGCGGGTGGCGCGGCGGGCGGGCTGGGGCGCGCGAGCCCTCCGGTGCTGGAGCTGGGAACCCTGGGACTGGCACGTGGCCCCGCCCCCGTTCCCCTGCGAGGCGTGCCCTGTGCCCTCGTTGCCACCTCCCGACTGGTCCCCTGCCCGCCTTTTTCCGTCGCACCAGCGCCTCTCGAATCTGGTGGTGTGGTGGGAGCGCGCCTGCCCTGACTTCCCAGCCTGCTAGTCTGCCTCCTTTCCGAACCCACGAAAAAGTTGAACTTTGGCTAGGAGGTGAAGGAGATAAGTGAAGGAAAGGCGGGGGTCGGGGGGCGGGGGCGGTGCTTAGATGATCAGCCACCTGTCTTGTAAGTCAGAAAGGGTTTAGAAAAGGCGAGTTGGGAATCTTGGAGGAAGGAAATGGGGTTGCTGGGCTCAGGAACATCCCTCCTCACAGACTCGTGCTGAAAAGAGCCATTTATGCTTTGCTTGGTTGAGTCTGTGGCGACTTTATCCTGACTGATCTGTGTTTGCCAGAAGCAGATCTTCGCCAAGTTGGCGTCCAGGCAAGAAAGCCAGGAAGCAGCTTTGCATACCCAGAACTGCTGTGGTACCTCACCTTCCCTCCCCTCTTCCCCAGTCAGAGCCCAAATACCTTTAAGAGTCTGATCTTAGAGTGCTGTCCTCCTGGGAACTAGGAAAGTCTAATAGTTGTTCGCTTTTCCTCTGAGCATGATTGGCTATGTATTCAATGTATATATATACGACATAGCTTTCAGAAAAGCTACAAATCATTTGGGGTGTAAGCTGCAGAAGCTAAGATGCCGCCGCTGCACATAAACATTATACGTTTAAACACCAAACACGAGAATTTTAAAAAATACCAAGTCAAGCAGTTCTTTGCTTGCTCCAAACCGAATTTCAGAAATAGGTTGGGATTTTGTGCCCTTAGAAAAGAAAACGGAAATTATGTTTTACTGTGCATAGTATTACTTAACATTAAAAGGAGGGGAAAAAAAAAAAAACAACAAACTAATATACATTGCTATTAGCATTTGATTTATGTTTCTATGTTTAAGTACCAGAGTCCAAAGTTCACTGATAGACTTCTAAACGTGGATTTCAAAAAAGAATGTGTTTACCTTCTTTGCAGATTAGAAACGCAGGGGATATTTTTTTCAGTCTTTGTACCTGACCAAAGGAGATCACTGACCTCTATAATCATTTTCCATTTAATTTCATTAGAAAAGCCTAAAATGTAAACACGGATAACAATCTGACATAAGAGAATTTAAGCATTTACTTTAAAAGCTCCCCTCTCTCAACTGTCAAGCTTTAAGTAATCGTTCAAGCAGTTGCAAGCTACTTTTTGGATAATGTTTTTGTAAATTCTTGGTTAAAAAAAGTACTAGAAATTAAGCAAAAATACTCAATTGTATGAAAAATTTTTAAGAATTTGTGTCACAATCCTTTGCTTAATAAAGTCATGTAAACTAACCGTCAAGTAACATTTTGTCAGACTTTTGGAAAGAAAATGTGTTGCTCTAGTATGTAAGGATATATCCATGTTTGCTGTTTCCTTGTTTTGTCTATTGCCTACAACACTCTTTATATAAAGATTGTTGAGTTTCTCACATCTCTGCACACAAAGGACATCCCATAACTTAAAATATATTAAGTCAGTCATTGTATACATACTTGAATTGCATTTTTGGAGCTTGAAATTATTCAAAAAAATCGGTGAGTCTCTTTCTCTACTTTTTAAGGATCTACCAGCGTTTAACACTTAATATTATTGACTGAATGGCTGGATAAAGTAAATGATGAAAGCATTTGCTACTTCTCTTCAAGGATGAATGCATATGTCTCATAAATCCATTTTCCAAGTTCCCATCCAGATTCACATGAAATTCTGCTCATTAGCTTTAGTTTATAGAATGTTGAATAGCACATCTGTAGTAAGGAAGTTCCAGCCACCCTGAAGTATGTTATTAAAATTCCCTCATTATTTCAGTAGACAAAGTGTATCAGTATACTCAATTGTTAATTTTTTTTTTTAATGTTCATGATTCTTCAACCAGTTGGGTCCATATGATTTACTGGGACAGTCAAAAAAAAAAAAATAACTTATGAAGGATGCTAGCTTAGCCTGGTGATTATTAACCATGAACTATGGAATTTTAATCAGTTATGAATGGTACAGTTTTATATCATTTGTCCTTGTAATGTAGATGATATAATGTAGACTATAAAAGAATGGGAATAAGTTTAATCATGGCTATACATTCCAACACTCCCTTGCTAATTGTCTCAAATATCTGAATATATCACAGTGGGGTATCATATGAGTGAAAATATCACTGACTTTGCAAATTAGATGTTTGAGCTCTGCTGAGTTCCTAAGAAATGTGACTATCTATTTTAGAGCTCTGAGGAATTCAGAGAGTCTGAAGGTACATAAAAACTCTTTAGGCCTAATTTGATCCTGCACTCCATAATATTAATAATAATAGTGATTATTATGGTTTCTACTTGAGTTTCTAAAGTGTAATTTCAGGCACAATGCTAAGTTAACAAGACTGATCTCATGTAATCCTCATAAAAATCCTGGAGGTAGATAATATCATTTTCCTTGTGGAAGGTAGACTAGTAGAACGTTGGAGAGTCAAACATGCAAGCTCACAGAGGGAAATTGACAAAACTGGGAATTGAATTCTGAATCAAAGATCATGCCCTGAGTCACTATGTCTACTCAGACTATCTCATAGTACAGTTTTAAGACTTGGTCGGGGAAAACATTGAAGTACATAAAGGCAGCCTGGCCATTTGGGGAAATCTCGGAATTCAAGAAACCTGTAAACCCAGTCTGTCTTGCTGCCTCTCTTTCACCCCCAAACAGCTGCTAATATGCAATCACACTGCAAACATACCTAGTGATGAGAGAGGCTTAATTTTCTGTGTATCTGCTTTAAAACTGTGGCCATTATTTTGTTTAATTCCTATTTCCTATGGACTCTGACTCTCTGTAAAAACACTAAGCCTGAGGGCAAACAGAATGAAGATCATGCAGAGTCCATATGACAAAAACAGGCACACTACCACATCTTCACCTTCTCCTCTTGGCTCTTTCCTTTTTCCTTTCTCATCATCTCCTATTTTCTTGCAAACATCTGCTTCCTGCTTTCAGGTTTAACTATACACTCTACTTAGTGTCATATCCCATTTTTAAAATATGTACATTTTTACCTTTTTTCATTTTTTATAAGCTTAATACATGCAATTTTCAACTTAATTCTGTTTTATTATGCATTATAGGCTTCTTTAAAAAATGCTGATCTGTGGGTCAAATTGTAACAAAGAATGATTGAAGAAACAAAGAGAGATTTCTAGAACTGTGGAAGTGATGGGGAACTTCTATTCTCATAAAAAAATATATCTTTAAATTGTCTAAAGGAATATCTGATATAAGGACAAGTCAAAAAAAAATCTTATACTTTTAGTAATTTTGGTTACATGATAGACATCATCGGAGAAGGCAGTGGCAACCCACTCCAGTGTTCTTGCCTGGAGAATCCCAGGGACGGGGGAGCCTGGTGGGCTGCCATCTATGGGGTCGCACAGAGTCAGACACAACTGAAACGACTTAGCAGCAACAGCAGCAGATAGACATCATGTAACTGATTCTGTATGTCCTTATTTATTGTTTATTCTATGTCTTTCTAAAGCAGTATTTATTTTCATGATTAGAAAATGGCTTCAATAAGACTTTGCTTTATCATCTATGTTTATTGTTGTTTTAGTCATTCAGTTGTATCTGACTCTTTTGCGATCCCATGAACTCTGTCCATAGGATTCCCCAGGCAAGAATACTGGAGTGGGTTGCCATTCCTTCTCCAGGGAATCCTCCTGATCCAAGGATAGAACCCACAGCTCCTGCATTGGCAGGTGGGTTCTTTACTACTGAGCCACCAGGGAAACCCTCTCTAATCTATACCAGTCAGTTAAAATCTTTTAAAATAATTTCTAACACTTCGTGATAAACTCCGTTCAAAGTTAGTTGTGGAAAACGTATGGAGGCAGAACATCTCTTTTAAGGCCTTTGGCCTTTCAGAACTGGGAAGTTTGCTATTCTGTATCTCTATTGTGCTGCTGCTGCTAAGTCGCTTCAGTCGTGTCCGACTCTGTGTGACCCCATAGACGGCAGCCCACCAGGCTCCCCCGTCCCTGGGATTCTCTAGGCAAGAACACTGGAGTGGGTTGCCATTTCCTTCTCCAATGCATGAAAGTGAAAAGTGAAAAGTGAAAATGAAGTCGTTCAGTCATGTCCTGTGGAGCCCTGTATTGAGTCTCTGTCAGTTATACCAACCAAGATTTAAGAGAGAGAATCAGGTGGTACTACATGACAGCCAAGCTAAGCCCGTGCCACAGCAGCTTCCTTCCCCATTCATCTTGCAGGCATTAATTTTTACAGCCATTCTGAATATGTCTAAAATATATCCCCCTGGTACCACAGTCTGTGAGCTTCCCAAAGTAAACATTAACTTATCTGCCTAGTCAACTTGCATTTATTGAGAAGGTTAAAGAACCCCAGAATCAACATTTTTTTAAGGATTATATCCTCTGCCTTTTAACATAAAGAACCAATTATTTTCAGAAAAGAAATAGCGGACTTGCCCTGGCAGATTGATATAAACAATATTTTGTGACCTTTATTTCATACGGTTATCTTAAAATCACAGTGTTTAAATTGTCACTTTCTCAGGTCAGGCTTTAACTCTCAGGTGAAACTATTAAGTATATTTTTGTTCATAAGTGTCAGCCCTAAGTGTAACTCTCCCAAGGTCTGCAAAGAAAGAGGGTTTCTGTATCAATGAAAAACAAGAAACACTAAGGACTTTGCCCCTAGTGTTCAAATCATTAAATTATCGTGTGTATTTTATTTTATGGTTGGAATCCTGTTCTGAGTATCTCTTTTCTTGCCTTATTTTTCATTCATTGCCTCCCTTACTTTTGTGTCATAAAGAACTATGGTGTAATAAATTGTCTGATGAAGTATCCCTTACAAAGACAGGTAGGGAAAAACCTAGTCATTGACAGTGCTATTTCTATAGGGTGAAGATATGAAGATTGTGTGGGTCTTTCCAGAGTATAATTAGAAATTGAGGCTGTTGCTGTAAAGCAGATATAGACTACTTTTAAAATTGTTTTTAAAATGTGATGGCGAAGTTTTAAATGCCCCCAGTTGTATTGACCAATTCCCTATCCTTTCACACTAAAAATAATCCTCTTCTTTAGCCATCTTCCCCAAGCCATTTAGTTAAATACGTCTTTTTTTTTTTTTTTTTTTTACTTTACAATATTGTATTGGTTTTGCCATACATCAACATGAATCTGCCACGAGTGTGCATGTGTTCCCCATCCTGAACCCCCTTCCCACCTCCCTCCCTGTACCATCCCTCTGGGTCATCCTAGTGCACCAGCCCCAAGCATCCAGTATCGTGCATCGAACCTGGACTGGTGATTCGTTTCTTATATGATATTATACATGTTTCAATGCCATTCTCCCAAACCATCCCATCCCCTCCCTCTCCCACAGAGTCCAAAAGACTGTTCTATACATCTGTGTCTCTTTTGCTGTCTCCCATACAGGGTTATCGTTACCATCTTTATAAATTCCATGTATATGCATTAGTATACTATATTGGTGTTTTTCTTTCTGGCTTACTTCACTCTGTATAATAGGCTCCAGTTTCATCCACCTCATAATAACTGATTCAAATGTATTCTTTTTAATGGCTGAGTAATACTCCATTGTGAATATGTACCACAGCTTTCTTATCCATTCGTCTGCTGATGGACATCTGGGTTGCTTGCATGTCCTTTACCATTAAAACACACCAAGGTTCCAAAAACCTGTCCTAACCCTGATAACGTAGACATTTTTGATGGGGTAAGTTGGCTTTGTATGGTTATGCTTTTGCAAAACCTCTCTGTAACAAACAAAAACTTAACACTTGATAGAATATAAAAGGATAAAATACTTGATAGACATAGAGGAAGTAAGGAACAAGGAAAACATCTTCCTGAGCTAGTGAAAGAACAGAAATGCAAAGCAGAGAGCCAAGCTGGGGCCAAGAGTTGTGTCTTCTGGGACCGGACATCAGTGGTGGTTTGGGAGCTGAAGGTGCTTGTAGTAAATAGACTCCAGGGTGACCCATGATTCTCACCTCCTGACATCATGCTGTCTGTAATTCTTTCCCTTCGTGTATGGGTGGGACCTTGACTTGCTTCTGGTCCCTATAATATGGCAAAGAAAGTGAAAGTGAAAGTTGCTCAGTCATGTCCAACTCTTTGTGACCCCATGGACTGTACAGTCCAGGGAATTCTCCAGGCCAGAATACTGGAGTGGGTAGCCTTTCCCTTCTCCAGGGGATCTTCCAAACCCAAGGATTGAACCCAGGTCTCCTGCATTGCAGGCAGGTTCTTTACCAGCTGAGCCACAAGGCAAGCCCATAAATGGCAAAGGTAAAGGGATTTTTTAAATGTAGTTAAGGTCCCAAATCTGGTGATGTTGAATTAATCAAAAGGGATATTATTCTCTGTGTGTATGACTTTAAAGGTATCAGGGGAAAACTCTTAAAAGAAGTAGAAGGTCCTTCTTGAGAGGAGAGACCCTGCCTGCAAGCTTGATGAAATAACGGGCCATGTGGAGGAAATCCTTGTGGCAAACAGCTGAAGGCAGCTTCACGGACCTAAGAGTGGCTTCCAACCAGCAGCCAGCAAGAAGCCAGGGTCCTCCGGCTGCGGAGGAATGAACTCTGCAAACAACCTAATGCTCCCCCTTTGTTTTAACGCAGTCTAAAGAAACTGATTTTACCTATTTATTTATTTTAGATTATTTTAACTGGAGTATAGTTGCTTTTGAATGCACTTTAAAGTCTTCTTTCCCAGCCAAAAGGCTACCTGGCCAACGCCTGGTGTGTAGCCTTGAGAATCCCTGGTCATAAGACCCAGGTAATTGGTCCTCACATTCCTGTGACCCATGACTGTTAGATAGTAAGTATATCTTGTTTCAGTCTGCTGAGTTTGTGATAATGTGTGATCCAGCAATAGATAACTAGTTCAGTACTCCATTCGGGAAGAGAAACTAAGGGCGAGGCCAGGACTCCCACCCATGTGAATGGAATCTGAATGAAAGGCTAAAAACCCGGCTACATAGAAAACAGTAGCTAAAGGGGGTGTGGACTCCAAACTAGGAATCAAATCAAGCTGCTCACTAACTCTAGTTGCATAAAGCTTGTACCCCCAATATCTCCCCAGAGCAAGAACCTTAAAGTGCTGTTATCAAACTTGGTTCTGGATTGGTGGTTCAAGAGTGCCAGGTGAAGGCAGTCACAGGCACCTGAAAACTTAGAGCAGAAAGGCCAGGCCAAGGGAAAAAGCTGTCCTCCTCCAGTCAAGATAAAATGTATACTAAAGTCACAGGAAGAACTCTAAGAAAAGCAAACAAAAACCTCAGTGCTCCAAGCACGGATTCTTCGTAAATTATATTAATGGAATTACTTGACAAAGCTTTTAAAATCAAAATTACAAATTCATTTCGAATTTATAAGGCAAAAATATCTCAAAAAAAGTTTGAAAATGAGAAAGGAAAAGAAATCTTGAAAGTTCATTGTGAGGAATAAATTCTACACATTTGTGAAGAGCAATTAGTAAATCTAAAGATTGTTCTGAGAAATTCAGGATGGAGGAGAAAAAACAGACACACATAACGTGCATGCCAACATGAAGAGACCGGGAGGATATATTAACTCAATTTTACCTGTAAGTGGAGTTTCAGAAGAAAAGAAAGGAGGAACTATAAAAAGAAATAAGACATAATATAGCTAAGAGTTTTCCAGTACTTTGGCCACCTCATGAGAAGAGTTGACTCATTGGAAAAGACTCTGATGCTGGGAGGGATTGGGGGCAGGAGGAGAAGGGGACGACAGAGGAAGAGATGGCTGGATGGCGTCACTGACTCGATGGACGTGAGTTTGAGTGAACTCCAGGAGTTGGTGATGGACAGGGAGGCCTGGCGTGCTGCAATTCATGGAGTTGCAAAGAGTCGGACGCGACTGAGTGACTGAACTGAACTGAACTGAACTGAAGAGTTTTCCAAAAGCTGAAGAAAATAGATTCTCAGATCTTAATCCTTAACTGGTGTCTGATTGTTACTAAACAGAGCAAATAGCACCTGAGAGAAGAGACAACTTAAGCAGTGATTGAATCCTGAAGAGGTTTTGAAAAATTCTCATGCATGATCCACACAATTATAAATAAATACAGAAATGTATATTTTAGAAAATCTTCAGTCTTATTTTCAAAGCTTATAACCCCAGTTTAATCAGGAATAACACATTAGTAAGGATCATGAAGTAACCTCCAATAGAGGGACATTCTACAACATACTTGGCATTTCTCAAAACTGTAAAGGTCTTGGAAAAAATAACCTAAGAAACTACTATAGAAGAGAGGAGCCTATGGAAATATGATGTTTAAATGTAATGTATGCTGGATAGAGTCCTGAAACAGAAAAAGGACATTAGATAAAAAATAAGAAAACTTAAAAAGATTCCAATTTTATTATTTTAAAGATTTAATTTTGATGTGAATCATTTTTAAAGCCTCTATTGAATTTTTTACAATATTGTTTCTGTTTTGTGTTTTGGATTTTTGGCCACGAGGCATTGGATCTCAGCTGACTAGGGGTCAAACCGGCACCCACTTCATTGGAAGGTGAAGTCTTAACCATTGGACCATCAAGGAAGTACCTCCAATTGTATTTTGATCACCAGCTGGATTCAGAATTAATCGATTATTTCACTGTTTTATAGTACAGATGAGAAAACTGAGGCAATTTGATTGTAGGCATTTGTATAGTTCTAGTAATTTTAGAGAGAATAGAAGCTTTGAAATTATCATAAATTGTGATTATAAGTTTCTATGAAATATCTTAGAATTAACCTTGATTTGAATTCTGTAATTAAAATGAAATAGTAACAATATAATAATTGTAGCTAATTACAACAGATGCATATTATCCTTTTTTTAAGAGTGTTGGCACTCAAGAAAATTATTCTAAAGTCCATCTGAAAGAATGGACATAGAATATTCATATGTGAAAACTAATAATCTTTAAGTATATTGCACAAAGTTGTGCTGATGTTCATTTTAATCATATGTTGTCATGGTGGTTTAGTTGATGTCATGTCCAACTCTTCACGACCCCGTGGACTGTAGCCCTCCAGGCTCCTCTGTCCATGGGATTTCCCAGGCAAGAATACCGGAGTAAGATGCCATTTCCTCCTCCTGGGGATCTTCTCTACTGAGGGATCAGACCTGCATGTCCTGCATTTCAGGCAGGTTCTTTTCACTGCTGAGCCACCAGGCAAACCTTATTCATATGTATAAAGCTGAATTTATGTCCTTTAGGATTGACTGGCTTGATCTCCTTGCTGTCCAAAGGACTCTACAAGAGTCTTCTCCAGCACCACAGTCCAAAAGCATTAATTCTTCGGTGCTCAGCCTTCTTTATGGTCCAGCTCTCGCATCTATACATGACTACTGGAAACACCATAGCTTTGACCATACAGACTTTGTCTGCAAAGTGATATTGCTGCTTTTAATACACTGTCTAGGTTTGCCATAGCTTTTATTCCAAGGATAAGTGTCTTTTAATTTTATGGCTGCAGTCACTATCCACAGTGACTTTAGAGCCCAAGAAAATAATATCTGTCACTTCTTTCACATTTTCCCTATCTATTTGCCATGAAGTGATGGGACCGGATGCTATGAACTTAGTTTTTTGAATGTTGAGTTTTAAGTCAAGTTTTTCACTCTCCTCTTTCACCCTTATCAAGAGGCTCTTCAGTTTCTCTTCACTTTCTAACATTACAGTGGTATCATCTGCAGGAATATATGTATGTGTGTGTGTATATATATATAACACATTGCTCTGGATGTGTCAAAATGATGTATTTTTATCACAAGGACCGCCCCCCGCCACTCCCCACCACCGGTTCATGCCTTTCTTCAAATTGCTTAACACAATACATTTAATACCATATAAATGTATGAAGAGCTGGAAACCATACTAAATTGTATATTCCTGAGGAACTGTTCTTTACCCCTACATTTCTCAAAAAGGATGCTTGGCACATGCTTATTATTTATTGATTTAATCTGGAAGGGGAAAAAGTATGTTCTCTTGGCCATCTATTTGTGTGACTTTGTAAAAATAACTTTCCCTTTCTCAGTCTTTTTTTCCTCATTTGATTATTGAACAGTGTATGGTTATTTTGTGTATCCTATAATTAGGGTCATTTTGCATGTAAGGACATATCTGTACTGAAATTAAGGCATCAAGAATCTCTGTGTTTTCCAATTATTCTCCCTAGAGTGAGTTTCTCCTCAAAACACACATACACACATATATAGAGACATCTATATTTCATTATCCTTTCCCTATTGATAGAGAGTATTATAAAAATAGTCTGATGACTCTAAATAAAGTTTGAGTACACAAAATGTAAGGATTATCATTATTTCTCATTTGTATATGGATGCATTCTTCTATTTAATACTAATTTCATGCAAGGTACTTTTCCACCAGAGAATACTAGACAGATTTGAAATCATTGTTTCACTAATCATTTGTAGAATTCTTAGAGGTAGTTGATGATAAACATCACATGTATTTTGTAAAGAAATAATGGTCTAGCACAAGGTATGACTATTAGCTGAGAGCATAAGAGATCATTAAAGGCGTATCTGCAAGGGAACTAAGAGATCTAGGTTTTCTGGATAATGATATTGTACAACAAATAACATCATACATGAAAACTAAAAACAAAAAATTATCTTTTATAATCAAGGTGTTGTTTTGACTGTAAAAAGAAGTCAGGATGTCTAGGGTCATTTCACATTGAGACAATAACTCCACCAAGATGTTCATAGCAACAGTGCTTTTGATCTCTGTCACACGATGGATGTGCAATCAAAACCAGGGACCAAGAAGGAAAAAAATGTGATGCAACAGCCTTGGCTGCATCACTGTATCACTGTTGTAAGTAGAAATACACAGCTATCCATACATAGATGGCTCAGACAGTAAAGAATCCGCCTGCAATGCAAGAGACCTGGGTTCCATCCCTGGGTTGGGAAGATCTCCTGGAGAAAGGTAAGGCAACACATTCCAGTATTCTTGCCTGGACAATTCCATGGACAGAGGAGCCTGGTGGGCTATGGGCCATGCAGTCGCAAAGAGTCAGATACAACTGAGCAACTAACACTTTCACTTTTTCATATATAATAGAATTCTGAAAGAATAATGTATGCATATACATAACAGAGATATGAACTGGATTATTATTAAATGGATTAACAGAATACAGTCCACTTCCTTCCCCAGTTTGTAATTCTGTTCTAGTATGTCAAGATACTCAGTTAATAATTCAAGGCCCCAATGGAAAAGTAAAAGCGCAAGTCATTTAGTCGTGTCTATACAGTCCATGGAATTCTCCAGGCTAGAATACTGGAGCCTTTCGCTTCTCCATGGGACCTTCCCAACCCAGAGATTGAACCCAGATCTCCCGCATTACACATGGATTCTTTACCAGCTGAGCCACCAGGGAAACTTAAGAATACTGTTGTGGGTAGCCTATCTCTTCTCCAGCGGACCTTCCCAACCCTGAAACAGGGTCCCCTCCATTGCAGGTAGATTTGCCAGCTGAGCTACCAGGGTGGGTACTAATCTCACCAGACAGACCCTGAGCCATAACAGTACAAAACCATAGAACTGTACTTTCTAACAAATACATATTGAGCTTTATTTACTCAGCACGGCACTAAATTCTCTAGAAAGACTAAATAAAATATATGGCATTGTCTTAAACCTTTCAAGATACAGGATTAAACATTTTCACTGTGCAATCTGAAAATCTCATTATATTCCAAATGCTAGCTTTTCCATTGGTGTGAAACCTTTTGCTTGTAAGTTCTTAATTTTTAACTTTATAAAGTACATGGATTGCCATGTTCCCTGAAAACTTTGCCTAGCTAACCTACTCGGGCCTCAGGTTTCTCTTCCTTAGAGAACATCCTCTGAGACTTTATTGAGGTTCATTACCCATCTCTGTCATATCCCTATACTTCCCCTCTCCTGGCCTTTATGCTACTTTATTGTAATTGTTCAGCTGTCTCTGTCATCTGCTAAACTATAAATGCTACAATGACGGGGACATGGCACATAATGGGAAGGTTACAAATTAATGAATGACAGTAGATACATATTCAGAATCTTACTTCTTGAAATATGCATATTAATTTCCAGGTGCATGTATACTCAGTCACTTCAGTTGTGCCCAACTCTTTGTGACCCCATGGACTGTAGTCTGCTAGGCTCCTCTGTCCATGGAATTTTTCCAGCAAGAATACTGGAGTGGTTTGCCATGCCCTCCTCCAGGGGATCTTCCCAACTCACAGAAAGAATCTGCATATCCTGTATCTCCTGCATTGCAAGCAGATTGTTTGCCAAGAGCCACAAGGGAAGTCCAATTTCCAGGTATGTTACTACAAACACAAGCTTTCCCAGGTATTGAAGACTCATAAACCATTGAAAACCACTAATCTGTAGTGTACATCAGAAGTTTTTACTTGGAATATACCATTATATATCTTGCTATATAATATAAATAAAATTCATAATAGCTAACGTTTGTCACATACTCATCTGTGCTTGTATGATAAGCAGTTAACCTCATTATTGAATTCACTTCTCACAACAATTCCTAGATGTTAACACTGTTCCTGTTTTATACCTAGGGCAAATTAATCCATCAAGTGTAAGGAACCAAAGATCACATAGCTTTTAAGTGATGGGGCCAGGAACCAAATTAGGGCAACCTACCTGTCTCCTCTCGTCTACCATGCAACACTTAATGTTGTGCTTTTTTTTTTTTTTTTTAATTTATTCTTTAATTGGAGGAAAATTGTTTTACAATGTTGTGTTGGTTTCTGCCATACAACAAGGCAATTCAGCCATAATTATACATTTATCACTTCTCTCCTGAGCTTCCCTGCCCTCCCCCCACCCCTCCCCTCTAGGTCATATTTGCAGGGAAGGAATGGAGACATTGATACAGAGAATAAACTTACGGACACAGTAGGGGATGAGAGTGGGATGAATGGAGAAAGCAGCATAGACATACATACTCTACCATATGTAAAACAGATGGCTGGTGAGAAGTTGATATATTACCCAGGGAGCCCAGCCTATCATTATGCTTCTTCCACCAGTTATTAACTTATCTCTTGATCTTTGTTCCCTGTGCTTTGTGATTCTCAGGCTGAGAACCTGAGAATGTTTTTGTATCTCTGTCTGGATCTATGTTAATCTCTGCCAAGAAGGGTGTGTGAGGGTGACTGGAAAGTTGGAGGAAGGGGAATGTGTTTTCCTGTTTTCTGTGGGATTCCTACAGGCTTCTTGTCTGCTTGTATGTGCTATGGACTTTCAGTTCAGTTCAGTCACACAGTTGTGTCCGACTCTCTGAGACCCCATGGACTGAAGCACGCCAGGCCTCCCTGTCCATCACCACCTCCCGGAGTTTGCTCAAACTCATATCCATTGAGTCGGTGATGCCATCCAACCACCTCATCCTCTGTCATCCTCTGCTCCTCCTCTCTTCAATTTTGCCCAGCATTAGGGTCTTTTCAAATGAATCAGTCCTTCGCATCAGGTGGCCAAAGTATTGGAGCTTCAGCTTCAGCATCAGTCCTTCCAATGAATATTAAGGACTGATTTCCATTAGGATTGACAGATTTGATCTTCTTGCAGTCCAAGGGACTCTCAAGAGTCTTCTCCAACACCACAGTTCAAAAGCATCAATTCTTCGGCACTCAGTTTTCTTTATGGCCCAACTCTCACATCCATAAATGACTATTGGAAAAACCATAGCTTAGACTAGACAGACCTTTGTCGGCAAAGTAATGTCTCTGCTTTTTAATATGCTGTTTAGGGTGGTCATAGCTTTTCTTCTAAGGAGCAAGCATTTTTTTAATTTCATGGCTGCAGTCACCATCTGCAGTGATTTGGAGCCCAAGAGAATAAAGTCTATCAGTGTTCCCATTGTTTCCCCATCTATTTGCCATGAAGTGAAGAGATCGGATGCCATGATCTTAGTTTTCTGAATGTTGAGTTTTAAGCCAGCTTTTTCTCTCTCCTCTTTAACTTCATTAAGAGGCTCTTTTGCCTTGAAGGTTTCTCACTCCATCAGAAGTACATTCTCTATCTGCATGAAAATCCAGTTTGTAATTTTCCAACTCTAGTAGAACTAGATTCATTAAGCCCCTCTCCTCAGAGATCCTGGTCCCATGCTCATGAGGTCCTTTCTTCTATGGTTCTGCTGCTGCTGCTGCTGCTGCTAAGTCGCTTCAGTCATATCCAACTCTGTGCGACCCCATAGACGGCAGCCCACCAGGCTCCCCGTCCCTGGGATTCTCCAGGCAAGAACACTGGAATGGGTTGCCATTTCCTTCTCCAATGCATGAAAGTGAAAAATGAAGATGAAGTCGTTCAGTTGTGTCCGACTCCTAGCGACCCCATGGAATGCAGCCTACCAGGTTCTTCTGTCCATGGGATTTTCCAGGCAAGAGTACTGGAGTGGGTTGCCATTGCCTTCTCCGTCTGTGGTTCTAAATTTCAATAACTTTGTCTCTTTTCCTCCCAAGTACGTATTAGAGATGAGGGCTGCTTACAGTACTTGCAACCTCTAAGAAATTTAGAATTCTACTTCCTGTAACTTAAATAACAACTTTACCCTTATGTAACATTCAAGCTTCTGTCCTGACTGAAACTTGACCCGTACAAGGTCATATGTACAGTTATTAAGTGATGGTCAGGAACTAGACTGAATATACAGTTCCTGCACTGCCCACATTCTGGCAGGGTAAACTGAGGTTAAACAAGTGGGTACTCTATGAAAAGTATGTAACTTTAGGTTGCTTATTTCTGAGTGTTTTTTGAGGGAGGTCTTTGGTGGAAATAATAAAATACCTCTTAATGTACAACTGGATGGTAAAGAATCAAAACTTTTAGATTTTTTTCTAGGAAATGAATTTATTATCTCAATCAAGTTTGTATTACACAGAAACTTTGCAAGATTAAGGAGCTACAAAGTGACAATGTGTTGATAACCCTTGTTTGCTGTTGTTTAGTCACTAAGTCCTGTGTGACTTTTTACGACCCCATGGACTGTAGCCTGCCAGGCTCCTCCATCCATGGTATTTCTCAGGCAAGAATATTGAAGTGGGATGCCATTTTCTTCTCCAGGAATCGAACCTGCATCTCCTGCATAGGCAGGCGGATTCTTTACTGCTAAGCCTACTTTACCAGGGAAGCCCACTGACATCCTTACTTTCCCTAATTTTAGGCCATGTTCCAAAACCTAAGTGTCCAAGCAAATACATAGTTAAGCATATTTGCCAGGTTGTTTTCAGTCACTAAGTTGTGTCCGACTCTGGGACCCCTTAGGCTGTAGCCCACCAGGCTCCTCTGTCCTCCACTATCTCCCAGATTTTGCTCAAATTCATGTCCATTGAGACAGTGACGGGGATACTATCTAACCATCTCATCCTTAGCTGACCCCTTCTCCTTTTCCCCTCAGTCTTTCCCAACATCAGCATCTTTTTAAAGTTGGCTCTTTGCATCAGGTGGCCAAAGTACTGGCTTTCAGCACTCTGCCTTCTTTATGGTCCAACTCTCACATCCATACATAATTACTGGAAAAAACCCTAGCTTTGACTATTTGGACCTTTGTCAGCAAAGTGATGTCTCTTCTTTTTAATATGGTATCTAAGTTTGTCATAGCTTTTCTTTCAAGGAGCAAATGTTTTTTTAATTTCGTGGCTGAAGACACTGCAGTGATTTTGGCGCCCAAGAAAACAAAATCTGTCACTGCTCCCACTTTTTCCCCTTTTGTTTGCCATGAAGTGATGGGACCAGATGCCATGATCTTGGTTTTTTGTATGTTGAGTTTAAAGTCATATTTTTCACTTTTGTCTTTTGCCCTTATCAAGAGGCTCTTTAGTTTCTCTTCACTTTCTGCCATTAGATTGGTATCATCTACATATGTGAGATTGCTGATATTTCTCCAGACAATCTTGATTCCAGATTGTGGTTCATCCAGCCCAGGATTTCACATGATGTACTCTGTTTATAAGGTGCAATTTCATTGCCTCTTGAGTCATATTTACCTTTCAGTGTAAATATGTACAGTTCTCACAACCCACACACCAAATGCTTTGAAAAGCTTTCTTTAGTGTTACTAGAGAGTGGCTGAGTTGGACTGTGGGAAAGATGCTGTGACTAGAGGAAATGAGAGCAGGGTATTATTTGCCTCTTGTGCTCCCATAACTCATTGTCTTCTCTTGTTCTCCATGCCATGTGGGCATGCTCAGTTGCTAAGTTGTGTCTGACTCTTTGCTATCCCATGCCAAGCAAGTTTTAATCCTATAGTCTGCAACTTTTGCTATACCCAGACATCACCCAGGAGGCTTAGAAATGCAAATTTCTGAGTTGTTAGTGTATAGATTTTTGAACTGCAATTTTCCAGATTCATTCAAAAGGTCTGGGGTGAAAGCCCACTTGGTCATGATGTATGATCTTTTTAATATGTTGTTGGATTCTGTTTGCTAGAATTTTGTTGAGGATTTTTGCGTCTATGTTCATCAGTGATACTGGCCTAAAGTTTTCTTTTGTTGTGTCATCTTTGTCTGGTTTTGGTATTATGGTGGCCTCAGAGAATGATTTTTGGAGTTTACCTTCCTCTGCAATTTTCTGAAAGAGTTTGAGTAGGTTAGGTGTTAGCTCTTCTCTAAATTTTTGGTAGAATTCACCTGTGAAGCCATCTGGTCCTGGGCTTTGGTTTGTTGGAAGATTTTTTATTACAGTTTCGATTTCTGTGCTTGTTATGGGTCTGTTACGATCTTCTATTTCTTCCTGGTTCCCTTTTAGAAAGTTATACTTTTCTAAGAATTCATCCGTTTCTTCCAAGTTGTCCATTTTATTGGCATATAGTTGCTGATAGTAGTCTATTATGATCCTTTGTATTTCTGTGTTGTCTGTTGTGATTTCTCCATTTTCATTTCTAATTTTGTTAATTTGATTCTTCTCCCTTTTTTTCTTCATGAGTCTGGCTAATGGTGTGTCTGTTTTATTTATCTTCTCAAAGAACCAGCTCTTAGTTTTGTTGATTTTTGCTGTAGTCTCCTTTGTTTCTTTTTCAATTATTTCTGCTCTGATTTTTATGATCTCTTCCCTTCTACTAACTGGGGTTCCTCCTGTATTCTTTTTCTAGTTGCTTTAGGCGTAAAGTTAGGTTATTTATTTGACTTTTCTCTTGTTTCTTGAGGTAGGCCTGTAGTGCTGTGAACCTTCCCCTGAGCACTGCTTTCACTGAGTCCCATCATTTTGGGTTGTCGTGTCTTCATTTTCTTTTGTTTCTGTGCACATTTGGATTTCTACCATGATCTGTCAGTTATTCAGAAGTGTGTTGTTTAGCCTCCATATGTTTGTATTTTTAATAGTTTTTTTTTTTTCCTGTAGTTGACATCTAATCTTACTGCATTGAGATTAGAAAAGATGCTTGAAATGATTTCAATTTTTTTTTAATTTACCAAGGCTAGATTTATGGCCCAGATGTTATCTCTCCTGGAGAATGTTCCACATGCCCTGGAGAAAAAGATGAAATTCATTTTTGGGGGGTGAAATGTCCTATAGATATCAATGAGGTCTAACTGGTCATACATCATGACCAAATGGGCTTTATCCTAGGGTTGCAAGGATTCTTCAATATTAACAAATCAATCAATGTGATACACCACATTAACAAATTGAAAGCTAAAAACCATATTATTATCTCAATAGATGCAAAGAAAGCCTTTAATGAAATTCAGCACCCATTTATGCTAAAAGTTCTCCAGAAAGCAGGCATAGAAGGAACATACCTCAACATAATAAAAGGCACATATGATAAACCCACAGCAAACATTATCCTCAATGGTGAAAAATTAAAAGCATTTCCTCTAAAGTCAGGATCAAGACAAAGGTGCCCACTCTCATCACTGCTATTCAACATAGTTTTGGAAGTTTTAGCCACATCAATCAGAAAAGAAAACGATATAAAAGTAATCTAGGTTGGGGAAAAAAGAAGTAAAACTCTCACTGTTTGCAGATGACATGATTCTCTATATAGAAAACCCTAAAGACATCACCAGAAAATTACTAAAGTTAATCAATAAATATAGTAAAGTTGCAGGATGTAAAATGAATACACAAAAATCCCTTGCATTCATATACACTAAAACAATGAGAAAACAGAAAGAGAAATTAAGGAAACAATCCCATTCACCATTGCAATGAAAAGAATAAAATACTTAGGAGTAAATTTACTAAATAAAAAAAAGACCTATATATAAAACACTGGTTAAAGAAATCAAAGATGACACAAATAGATGGAGAAATATACCATGTTCATGGATCAGAAGAATCAATCTAGTGAAAATGGGTATACTACCCAAAGCAATCTATAAATTCAATGCAATCCTTATCAAGCTTCCAATGGTACTTTTCACAGAACTAGAACAAATAATTTCACACTTCATACGGAATCACAAAAAAACCTCGAATAGCCAAAGCAATCTTGAGAAAGAATAATGGAACCAGAGGAATCAACCTGCCTGACTTCAGACTATACTACAAAGCTGCAGTCATCAAGACAGTACAGTACTGGCTCAAAGACAGAAATATAGATCAATGGAACAAAATAGAAAGCCCAGAGATAAATCCATGCACCTATGAACACTTTATCTTTGACAAAGGAGGCAAGAATATACAATGGAGAAAAGACAATCTGTAACAAGTGGCTCTGGTAAAACTGGTCAACCACCTGTAAAAGAATGAAACTAGAACACTTTCTAACACCATACACAAAAATAAACTCAGAATGGATTAAAGATCTAAATGTAAGACCAGAAACTATAAAACTCCTAAAGGAAAACATAGGCAGAACACTCTGACATAAATCACAGCAAGATCCTCTATGATCCACCTTTCAGAGTAATGGAAATAAAACAAAAATAAACAAATGGGACCTAATTAAACTTAAAAGCTTTTGCAGGACAAAGGGAACTTTAAGCAAGGGGATTTTTAAGAATGGGATTACTTTGCCAACAAAGGTCCGTCTAGTCAAGGCTATGGTTTTTCCTGTGGTCATGTAAGGATGTGAGAGTTGGACTGTGAAGGAGGCTGAGCGCCGAAGAATTG
>NW_011494961.1:2510320-2520315 GCF_000754665.1 Bison bison bison
TGCAAGGAGATCCAACCAGTCCATTCTAAAGGAGATCAGCCCTGGGATTTCTTTGGAAGGATGATGCTAAAGCTGAAACTCCAGTCCTTTGGCCACCTCATGCAAAGAGTTGACTCCTTGGAAAAGACTCTGATGCTGGGAAGGGATTGGGGGCAAGAGGAGAAGGGGACAACAGAGGATGAGGTGGCTGGATGGCATCACTGACTCGATGGACGTGAGTCTGAGTGAACTCCGGGAGTTGGTGATGGACAGGGAGGCCTGGCGTGCTGCGATTCATGGGGTCCCAAAGAGTCGGACACAACTGAGTGACTGAACTGAACTGAACTGAATAGCAAATGAAGCAGTTGGCAAAGAATTAATCTCAAAAATATATAAGCAGCTCAATACCAGAAAAATAAATGACCCAATAAAAGAAATGGGCCAAAGAACTAAACTGACATTTTTTCCAAAGAAGACATACAGATGGCTAACAAACACATGAAAAGATGCTCAACATCACTCATTATCAGAGTAATGCAAATCAAAACCACAATGAGGTACCATCTAATACCCATCAGAATAGCTGCTATCCAAAAGTCTACAAGCAATGAATGCTGGAGAGGATGTGGAGAAAAGGGAACCCTCTTACACTGTTGGTGGGAATGCAAACTAGTACAGCTGCTATGGAGAATGGTGTGGAGATTCCTTAAAAAACTGGAAATAGAACTGCTTTATGATCTAGCAATCCCACTGCTGGGCATACACACTGAGGAAACCAGAATTGAAAGAGACATATGTACCCCAATGTTGCAACAGCTAGGACATGGAAGCAACCTAGATGTCCATTGACAGATGAATGGATAAGAAAGTTGTGGTACATATACAGTATGAATATTACTCAGCTATTAAAAAAGATCATATTTGAGTCAGTTCTAATGAGGTGGATAAAACTGGAGCCTATTATATAAAGTGAAGTAAGTAAGTCAGAAAGAAAAACACCAATACAGCATACTAACACATATATATGGAATTTAGAAAGATGGTAAAGATGACCCTATATGTGACACAGCAAAAGAGACACAGATATAAAGAACAGACTTTTGGACTCTGTGGGAGAAGGCGAGGGTGGGATGACCTGAGAGAATAGCATTGAAACATGTATATTACCATATATGAAATAGATGACCAGTCCAAGTTTGATGCATGAAACAAGGTTCTCAAAGCTGGTGCACTGGGACAACCCAGAGGGATTTGATGGGGAGGGAGATTGGAGGGGTTTGGGGATCGGAGGACACATGTACACCCATGGATGATTCATGTGAATGTATGGCAGAAACTACCACAATATTGTAAAGTAATTAGCCTCCAATTAAAATAAAATAATTTTAAAAAAGAAAAAGGTCTGGAGTGTGGCTCACTACATTTTTAAGAACAACTACTAGTTGAGAATTGCTGATGCAAAAGAGTCATTGCTTCAAATGTTAGCTGGGTGCACTGGAATGAGAGTAAGCTAGAAAAGTGTGATATGGATTCAGGACCTGGAGCACAATGTAAAGTAAATCCACATGGGTTCTGAAAACATCTTGGGAAGATGATCATCTGAAGTTCTACACACTTACCTGGTGATTAGGGAACTTAGTGAAGCAGATCCTTCCTAGCTTTATCTCCTAGGGCAGCAGTTCCCAATTTCTCCTGCTCCATAGAATCACCTGGGGGAATATTTTAAAATCCAGATATCCAGGTCACACAAAATCTCTAGGGCTTCGTCCAAGCCTGAGTATTTGTTCTTGGAATATAATTGGCGTCAGTTTCATGTGGACAACACAATGATTCAATATTTGTTGTTGTTCTTGTGAAATGATCACCACAATAAGTCTACTTAACAACCATCAACGTGCATAGTTAACAAACGCTGGTTTCCTTGTGAAGAGAACTTTTAAGGTTTACTCTCAGAAAATTTTAATATATGATTTGCTGTTTTGTTGTTTAGTCGCTAAGTTGCATCCAACTCTTTTGTGACCTCATGGACTATAGCCCACCAGGCTCCTCTGTCCATGTGATTTCCCAGGCAAGAATACAATATGGTACTATTAACTATAGTCACCATGCCATACCATCCATCCTCATGACTTATTGATTTTATAACTGGAAGTTTGTACCTTTTGACCTGCTTCACCATTTCAACTCACTCCCTACTTCTGAACTTAGATAACTGCCAATCTGTTCTTTGTATCTATGAGTTATTTTTCATTTGTTTGTTTAGAATCCACATATAAGTGAGATCAGATGGTATTTGCCTTCCTCTGTCTGGCTTATTTCACAGGCATGAGTATTTTGTAAAGCTCTCCAGTGATTTCAATGTGCAACCAAGGTTGGAGTGATTAGAGAAGGATCCCAGAAGTCAGGGATGGTGACCAAGAATCAGTATTTTTTCTCAAAAGCTACAGGTGGTTCTTATGAAGACAAAGTTTGGAAGTTATTAAATTTGATATACAAGGATATATTTCAAGTTATTTAAAGAAATAGCCATCCACATATGACTAACTTTATAATATATAGTTCATAATATACATAAAGTCTTTCTTTTTGGAATTGATTCTGCCATTTCTTAGTTCAACATGCCTGCCTTTAGTTGCAATTGATGACTGCTTTAAACACACACACTGTAGCATTATCACCCTTACATTGTGAAATTAGGACTAAATACACAGATGACAAGTTATGACCTTACTAAGATTGATTGTTTCTTGACTAATGTGATGAAATATTATTTCCTTAAATGTGTTTTAGGGTATGGTGTTGAAATTGCTTTTCCTGGATAACTTAACATTGATTTCTATCAATCCTTTTAAAAGTCAGAGTGGAGCAACTTGTTCCCAAGAAGGAAAGTTCCACCCTACCTTCCAGAAACATAAACTGGAACACAATGTATGTCCCTCTGAGTATAGCAGAACAGAGTGTATGTCTTAAACTGTAACCAACCAGGCAGAAGGTTATTTATTAAAACATCTCAATGATATCCTACAAAACAGACACCAGGGTAGCACCATGGCTCGAGTCCATGAAACCTTGACTATGGTTTCCTCCATCATGTTATACAACCATCTCACAGAGCCATAAGACCTCAACTCTGAGCTGCACTGCAGAAACCTCGGTGTAGTCTAGCTGCCCTGTTTGAAAGGAAAGGAAAATGATGAACAAAAAAATGAACTGATTTGCGTCAAGTCAACACCACTAATGCCTGGTTTCCATATCTCCTGAGTGGAATCCCAGAACTCTTAAATGCCCCAGATGCTGTCTGTGTTCTCCTCTAAATCATGCACCTTTAGACTAGCTGTTATTAAACACTCTAAACTCTAGCAATCTGGGGAGATCTAACACTCTTCCTCATTCACCTCTGAGGAGTAAAAAACAAGCAATATTCTCCTAGGAAGATGGAGCTTTGACTGTGATTCAATAAGCCTCTGTATAGTGACTTTTCAATAGATTTTCCATCTTTCCATTCCCTTTAGTCTTTTAGGGGTAAGAACAAGGCCTGAGTCAGGAAGATAATTACATGAGCAATTTATTAAACTGTATCGTAGCCTTTAAAGAGATTTCATTTTCTTTTGGCCCTTGTTTCCTTATGTCTCCCTCATCTTAATTCTACTGTAGCTGCTGTGATGTTAACACTGCATGAACAGGGTATGTGTTCCTGGAAATGGCCTGTTTTTCATTTAGGTCAGAATTTCTCCAACTGGTATGTACTCTTTGACGTTCTAGAATTCTCTATGTGAAATCAAAATTAATTTGAGTGCATTCTGTAACTTTTGGAAGACAATCTGTAATTTGAGTGTTCACATTTGAGTTTGTGTCACAGGTGTGTTCTCATCAAATGAAACCCAGGTAACAGCATAAGATGCTTTAGGAAGGAAAGTTTTTCATTAGTTTAAGTTAAAAAATGTGGCAGAATGGAGTCATTACAGACCACACAGTAGGATAGACCCCATGGCAGTCAGACTCTATTGTAATTGGTAATCTGTTGGTTTGGACCCACTTTTTGTGCAAAGGCTCCTCTGCCCTCCATTGTCTCCCAGAGTTTGCTCAAACTTATGTCCATTGATTCAATGATGTTATCTAAGCATCTCATTCTCTTTTTTGCCTTCAATCTTTCCCAGTATCAAGGTCTTTTCCAATGAGTCAGCTCTTTGCATCAGCCCACTTTGGCCGTCTTTGACTCAGGTGGCCAAAACATTAGAGCTTCAGCTTCAGCATCAGTCTTTCCAATGAATATTCAGGTTTGCTTTCCTTTAGGATTGACTGGTTTGATCTTGTTTGGGTGTTAAATTTAAGCAAATTAAGAAGGAGGGCTGAGCTGAAGTTTTAACATCACTATACCAGACCTGGTGGGCACTGGGCTGCCCAAACAACTTGTAGCCTTGGTGATCACCCCGTCCTTGTGGAACCGCATAGCTGATGAGCATCACCTTCTGGCCTTTCCTCCTTCATTTTACTGTTTATTACAAGACCTGGCATGACTATACAGTGAAGTTAGGAGGAATGGCCCTTCCACCTCATCTCTCCTTACTGCTCAATGCATGTAGAAGATCTGTGGTGTAGCTCACAGAATTCCTGTTGACACACACACATAATTTCTTGCAAAGAAAAGTGGGAGACAAATGTGACAAGGTCAAGTTAAGGTTTCACAATGATCTCTTGAATTTTAGAACTCAAGGTGTTTTATAAGAGGAATTTAAAATAGCATACTATTATTATCTAAACAAATCTCTATGCCTTTATCCATGTTGTTTCCTAGAATGCCTTCTGGTGTCCCTCAGCACCATTGTATTTTATGTCTAAATACTACCCACCTAACCTCACTCAAATGCCAACCATAAAAATTCCAGATTCACACAGCAAGAAATGACCCCTCCCTATCTGCAGGAGACATTAACTTCTGACAGAAAGTACATTAGGATTACATGTTAAAATCTTAGGATTTTAACTAGGATTAAATCTTAAAATCTTTCTCTTGTCCAATTTACCCAAACACCAGCCCTATTTATACTAACATATGACAAGTGCCTGACAGTTGCAGGAGGATAGATGATTTCAAGTTGAAAAAATAGATAGATCTAAAAGAGTCATTACTTAGGACATAGGTGTCTTTATTAAAAATATGACCTTGTTGTACCATCAACTATTTTATCTACAGCAGCCCATGAAAAAGCTTTTGTATGGGTTAAATTTCTTGAAGGCTTTATATTCAATTCAGTTCAGTTCAGTCACTCAGTCGTGTCCGACTCTTTGCGACCCCATGGACTGCAGCACGCCAGGCCTCCCTGTCTATCAGCAACTCCCGGAATTTACTCAAACTCATGTCCATTGCATCGTTGATTCCATCTAACCATCTCATCCTCTGCCGTCCCCTTCTCCTCCCGCCTTCAATCTTTCCCAGCATCAGGTTCTTTTCCAATGAGTCGGTTCTTCACATCAGGTGGCCAAATTATTGGAGTTTCAGCGTCAGCATCAGTCCTTCCAATAAATATGAAGGACTCATTTCCTTCAGGATTGACAAGTTGGATCTCCTTGCAGTCCAAGGGACTCTCGAGATTCTTCTCCAATGCCACAGTTCAAAAGCATCAATTCTTCCACGCTCATCTTTCTTTATAGACCAACTCTCACATCCATATATGACAACTGGAAAAACCATAGCTTTGACTAGATAGACCTTTTTTGGTAAAATAATGTCTCTGCTTTTCAATATGTTGTCTAGGTTGGGCATAGCTTTTCTTCCAAGGAGCAAGTGTCTTTTAATTTCATGGCTGCAGTCACCATCTGCAGTGATTTTGGAGCCCAAAAAAATAAAGTCTCTCACTGTTTACATTGTTTCCCCATCTATTTGCAATAAAATGATGGGACCAGATGCCATGATCTTAGTTTTCTGAATGTTGAGCTTTAAGCCAACTTTTTCACTCTCCTCTTTCACTTTCATCAAGAGGCTCTTTAGTTCCTCTTCACTTTCTGCCATAAGGGTGGTGTCATGTGCATATCTGAGGTTATTGATATTTCTCCTGGCAATCTTGATTCCAGCTTGTGCTTCATCCAGCCCAGCATTTCACATGATGTACTCTGCATATAAATTAAATAAGCAGGGTGACAATATACAGCCTTGACATACTCATATCCTGATTTGGAACCAGTCTGTTGTTCCATGTCCAGTTCTAACTATTGCTTCTTGACCTGCATACAGATTTCTCAGGAGGCAGGTCAGGTGGTCTGGTATTCCCATCTCTTTAAGAATTTTCCACAGTTTATTGTGATCCACACAGTCAAATATTAGTTGACTGAATAAATTATTTACATAGTAAGGTAGAGTTGATGATCTTGTGTTCTAGAATATTGAATTAATTCCTTGCATTTCAAAACATCAGCATTCTCTGTAACTTTCTGCTACATCCATGCATGCATGCTAAGTCTCTTCAGTCATGTCCAACTCTTTGGGACCTTATGGACTATAGCCTACCAGGCTCCCTTGTTCATGGGATTCTCCAGGCAAAAATACTGGAGTGGGTTGCCATTCCCTTCTCCGGGATATCTCTGACCCAGGGATCGAACCCATGTCTCCTGTGTTGGCAGACAGGTTCTTTACCAGTAGTGTTCTGGGAAGCCCTTTCTCCTACTTAGAGAAGCTCATATTCAAGTGATGAAGAGATCACTTCTTTGACTTCACAGCTTCCTCCTCCTTCCCCTGTTTCTTCAACCATAGTTTTAAACACTCCTGTTTATAAAGCTGGCTAAATTTGCTCCTGCCTTACGTGATTTGTACTAGCCATTTCCTGAACCTATAATTCCCTTCTGCCAAATATTCTCTCTCTACATGATGGAAGCTTCATCTTTCAAGTCTCAGGTCAGATACCCCTTGCTCAGAGAAGCCTTGCTCAATCATCTAAGCTAAATTACCCTAGTCCAACATTCCACCATGTTTGATTTTCTTTCTAGTATTAACTGAGTTTATTGTGTCTATTTTTGCCTAGTTTATTTTTCTGCCTTCATAAGATTGGAACTTTATAGGAGAAGAAATCTGGTTTGTCTTTGTTTATATAGGGCCAGCTCCAAGAAGAATGTATGAAAATGGAAGATGCTGAACATGTAACTGTTGAATGAATGGATGAATAAAAGAACAGCTTCCAAATAAAAGTGCTTTTACATATATTTTCAGTGAAATGCCTCAGGGCACACAAAAGCACATGACTTTATATGCTTAACTTTCACTGGGGAGGTAGCCTGGTTTAAATTTTCTGCTCCGTAGGAACTTGAGTCATAGCATCTGTAACACCTTATTAAACACCTTATTGGTCATACCTTAAAGAGAGAGCAGGCAGGCTCTTGCTGTTACATTTTTATGCCAGTGCTTGACACAGTTCATGACATTAAGTGGAACAAATTGAGTAATGGGTTAAGTAAATGTGGCTTGATTCTCAAACTCTTATTTTACCTTAGTACTTACCCATTTTTCAAGAATAATAACTATCATTTTTGGAACAGCTACTCACTAGATAGGTATTTTGTATTCTTTATCATATCAATTCACTTAAATAACCATTTAAGAAAGGATTACCATAATCCATTTTTAAAAACTTAAGCAACAAATGATTCTTTGGCATTGGACACAGGTCTAGTTTCCAAAATTCATAATCTTAGTTCAATCAGTCAATTGCCTGTTCTTATTAGACTAAAAGAAATTCAAATATACTTGACAGACAGTTTATTTGAACATTAACTACTATCTCAGACTTTGCTGACTAATTCCTAATAGTCTTCATAGCAAATAAGTACTTTGTAGCATGAATCTGTTCTTAATATATAAACAAATCTATGGAGATTTTTGCTATACATCTAGCCTGTCATTTTTCATAGTTTAACATAAAAATAATTTTGTTATGATTGTAAAAAATAATATTGTCATTGCAAAAAGTCAAATAATACAGAAAATATGGAGAAGAATATACAGACTAAAATCCCATCTTGTGTGGGCTCAGTTGCTCAGTCATGTTTGACTCTTTTTCACCCATGGACTGACTGTAGCCCACTCCTAATGTAGCCCAGGCTCCTGCATCCATGGAATTTTCCAAGCAAGAATACTGGAGTGAGTTGCCATTTCCTACACCAAGGGATCTTCCCAACCCAGGGATCAAACCTGATTCTTCTGCATTGGCAAGCAGATTCTTTTACCACTGAGCCACCTGGGAAAGTCCATCCTAAATATGTATAAAATTTTATGTAAATAGAATCAAATTGTATATGATATTTTTTTCTTGTCTTTCACTTAGAATTATATCATGCTACTACTTTCACAAAAAAACGTTTAGGCACTATCATGGACATTTGGATTTATTGTCTCTATTCAACATAGATGGCACAGGTGACTTAAAATCTAGCTGAGTGAAACCTATTCTGACTTCTGAAGTACTACTAATCTAACTCTGCTACTGCTGCTGCTAAGTCGCTTCCATCGTGTCCAACTCTGTGCAACTCCATAGACGGCAGCCCACCAGGCTCCCCCGTCCCTGGGATTCTCCAGGCAAGAACACTGGAGTGGGTTGCCATTTCCTTCTCCAATGCATGAAAGTGAAAAGTGAAAGTGAAGTCGCTCAGTCGTGTCCGACTCTTAGCGACCCCATGGACTGGAGCCCAGCAGGCTCCTCCGTCCATGGGATTTTCCAGGCTCTTAAGAGTACTGGAGTGGGGTGCCATCGCCTTCTCCAGTGCATGAAAGTGAAAAGTGAATGTGAAGTCGCTCAGTCTAATTGGTTTAGTTTGTCAGGTTTACCATCACATATGCCTTCTCTGAGGCAGAAAATCTACAGAAGTCTTAAGCTGGGAACTGTATTCACATTTATTCAATAAACTACAAAGAACTGAAGCAGACTGGTTTTTATTTTTTAATGCTTTCTCTTTTCTGCTGCCTTTCAACTTTTGACAATGACATGTTTTCATCAAGACTCATGTTATTGAAGGTACCAATGGTTCCTCCTCCCTTACGCTCTGCATCCTTTCTCTTTCACTCCATCTACCTCTGTCCAGTGTTAGAAATCTGAGCCCAGGCTATTACAATTCTCACATATATCTTATCCACTCCAACTCATGCTGTATATAGCAATCATCAGATAGATATTTCTGAAATATCCAATTTTTTATAAGATCATATCCAAGCATCTTAATCAGACATTCCAAGTCTTTCACAACCTGGACTCTATGGATTCTCCAGATTCTCTCAACCTCATGGGCTCTGTGTTACATCCAGGCTACTGTACACAGAGTTCTTTCATTCAGGAGACATGCTGTCCGAATCCTTAGTACCTTTTAACACTAAAATAAAGTTGGCTCATTGGAAAAGACCCTGATGCTGGGAAAGATTGAGGGCAGGAGGAAAATGGAGTGACAGAGGATGAGATGGTTGGATGGCATCATTGACACAATGGACATGAGTTTCAGCAAACTCAGGGAGTTGGTGATGGACAGGGAAGCCAGGTGTGCAAGGAATTGGACACAATTTAGCAACGAACAACCCTGAAATATCATCTTCCCCTGAAATCTTCTTACTCCATTTAATATGTTTCTGCTTAATTGCAGGTATCTTGCATATAATTCATTCATTTCAGAAATATTTTTATTGAATATTTGCTGTGTATCAGACATTGTTCAGGGCACTGGGGATATATCAGAAAATAAAGTGGACAAAATTCTCTGACTTAGTGGAATTTGTGCTCTTATAGAGATACAATATACATAATTTACAAAGACAGTGTATGGTACAATGTGATAAATGTTATTTTTAAAAATTGAGAAGGCGAAGGCATCAGGATTGCCAGTGAGTGCTTCCAGTAATTAACAAAATGTTAAGCTTATCCTCAGGGGTGGGCAAACTTGTTCTGTAAATGAGCAGATATTAAATACTTTAGACTTTCAGGGCCACATGGTCGCTGCCATAACCATCTAACTTGACCATTTTAGCACAAAAGCAGCCTGTGTTT
>NW_011494961.1:2520415-2526379 GCF_000754665.1 Bison bison bison
GTTTCAATAAAACTTTATTCATAAGCCCTGAAATTTGAATATCATGTGATTTCCACGTGCCACAGAACATAATTCTTCTTCTGACTTATGTGTTTTTAAATAAAAATCTAAGTGCTATTCTTACTTTGTGGGCCACACACACACAGGCAGGAGGCCAGATTTGGCCCACAGATGATAGTTTGCCAACCCTTTGTACACCACTGAGAAGCTGAGATTAGTGAAGACATGGGGAAGATAACAGAGTGAGCATGGGGACAGGTAAGAGTAGAGTATTCTAGGCAGAGGGTACGGTCACTGCAGAGTTTGTGAGACAAAGACATGCCTCCAGTGTGCCAGAGCAAGCTGAGTGAGAGAGAGAGGGGCAGGAGATGAAGGAGGAGGAGCAATAAAGATGAGAATGGATAACACAATTGATCTACAATCACGGTGACAACCATAGGCTCTTAGACCAGCAGAAGGAAACCCCAAGAGATTCTCTAGTCTTGCCTGTCCAATAGGCTTCAACTCAGAAAGCCAGCTTTGATTGGCATACTGTTGAGTACTGCTCTAAGACCGCATTCTGTCTTAGCCAGAATCACTTACATGATCAATTAGCAATATGTGTTCAGGGGTGAGGGTAGTGGTTGTTCTACATTTGTGTTCTTCACCTAGTCTGCCCACAACATTTCACCTCTAGGACACCCTGAGTTCCCAACAATTTACATGGCATCCTCAACATTACCATCTAATTAATGACAGGAATTCTGAGTGCCAGATTGTGATCTTCATTGTATCTTGGCCCTTCCTTGTTTCAGGTTTTACACTTAGGGCAATGATCAGTATGTATCTTTTCTGAAGAAGCTGAAAAGATACTGAAATTGAAAGCTGAATAGAGATGAGAATTGCCAATGCAAATTTTACTCCCTTAGACCTATAAAACCTTTACCGCTTCTAAAGCACTTTTGTCTTTATCCCTTCTTTGAGCTTTAGGATGGCCCTATGAATCTTTAATAAACCCATAAAACAATCCTCAGGCCCTAAAATGAAAAATCAGGCTGCTCTTATCTTAAATTGCATTTGCCTGTGATCTGTGAGATTTTTTTTCCCCACAATTCCACGTATTAAAATTTAGCTTAAAATTATTACCAAAGATTTTTTCATAATTGTTACTAAAATACTTCTTAGTGTACTTAGAGCAAAAGGAAGGAAGAACCAACTGTTCCAAAATGTTCAATGATAAGCTTAAAACTGCCATTGTTTCTCTGCATTGTCAGAAAAAGAGGAGGAGTTCGTGGTGAGCTACTGTGATGACTAATGAAATTTTTATTCTTTTCAATAAGAAGAGCTTTAACAATTAGGCTGTGTTATAATGAAATGTTCATTTGTCCAAACTCTGATTCCTGGTCCATCAATACCTCTTTGTGAGAGGTACATCCCTAAAACATGCCTTTGTCTTGAATGGAATGCAACCAGAGGCGTTTAGTGCAAGGACTCTCAGTAAGGCAGCCTGAAATGAACAATGGACTTCAGATAAAGCTAAAATTAAAATGTATATATATATATTTTCCTGTACCATCTGCTATTCATTAGGCAGCTTTCACCTGACTAAATAGCTAAAACAACGGATGAAACGTCACATTTTAAAATAAGCATAAATAAATGTTTAAAAATCCAAATTGTAAGGGAAGCATATTTCACATTCTCTGTATTAGTATAAAGGACATCTGGAAAATACTTTTTTGCTGTGTAGATTTAAAGGATTTCAGTTAAAACTATCTAATGAGTTTAAACGGCCTATAATTTCCTAGAAATATTTTCAGTTTTATATTTTGATAACATTCTATTGCAGCTGGAACCAGTTGGGATCTATTTTAAATACTTTCTTGTTCCTCCTCCTACTAATCTCTTCTCATTACTATTCAACATTTAGAAAGCGGCAACAAATGCTGGGTCTGTATTTAATGTGACCTTAGTGACAATGGGCTCACATTTCCACCATGATGGGAAAGAACTTTGCATTTATAAAGAATGTACATAGCAGAGAATGGAAGCAAAATGATAATAATTATGGGGATTTACATCACCTATAAGTTGATTCTGGTTCTCTTCATAGCTTGAGGTAATTCCAAAATGCCAGTGATGGTGCAAAAGGCAGAAATTTTTGCAGGAATGGCATTTGAGTAGAGTAGTGGAGATAGTCAGGCTCCTAGAAGTAGAGACAAGGGAGGCACAGGCAGAAGTGGGAGCAGTGGCAGCAATGACAGTTAAGAAGTGTCCATGACATTCCTTATTTCATCTTACACTCTTACATGGTCAGCCTGTGGCTCACTGGACACTAAGCAGCCTCCGGTCTCCATTCTGCTCTCTCCGTCTTCCCGCCCACGTCAGAGCATCTAATGGGGTACTGGAACCACTGGGCCTAATTATGTTCTCATGGACAATGCTGATGTTGTTTTTCTCGCTCCTGGAATGAGAACCCATGTTTTGTGCCTAGGCAATTTTAACACATACACACACACACACACTTCAGTGAAAGTCACCTGCTCTGAAAAACTTCTGTGGTATCTACAGTCTAAATGAAATGCCCTTCATTTGAACTCTTATAGTAACTTGCACACACTTCTATTCTTATATGATTAGTCCTTTTTTATCCTTCTAAATTTCTCTTAAAAATTATAAACTACTTGACAAGGAAAATATCTCATTAAAGTGTATATATATTTCTAGTGCCAAACACACTTCCTGGGAGAGTGATAGTCACTCTAGAAATGCTTTCTGTTCTTCCTTTGGAAGAACAGAGGAATGATATTTCTCATTGCCTTTTTTTTTCTTTTTGCCCCATTCAGGTAATTTTTTCAACTGTTAGAAAGATGTTCTAGGTGAAGAGAAATAAAAATCCAGGCACTATGGCTTTATAGAATGTTTTGCAAAAGTGGAAATGATTCTAAAGTGATAAAAAGTGATCCGTTGTCTTTAATCAACACTTAGTCTGTGTTAGCAATGTCGCTCGTAAGAGTTACAGTGAAAAACTATTGCAGATAAAACTAGCTTGTCTTAGCAAGTTCTTTTATAAAGCTTGTATAAAATACCGTTTCAGGCAGAATTGACCCAAACAAGGAACATGTTCTATCTTCAGAAATAATTTACTTAGATACTGATAGAAGAATTTAATGCCTGTGCTGTGCTGTGCTTAGTCACTCAGTCATGTCGGACTCTTTGCAACCCCATGGACTGTAGACAACCAGGCTCCTCTGTCCATGCAGATTTTCCAGGCAAGATTACTCGAATGGGTTGCCATTTCCTTCTCCAATTAAGTGCCTACATATACTAATTTTATGGTCCTGAGAAGCTGCCAGCATCCAAACCTGTCATTTCCTCTGCCTATGGTCATGTTGAAATCATCATGAAGTATTTTAGGCTAATGTTTTATCTATTAGGGGAGATAAGACTAGAATGTTGTCATTTCTCACTTGTTGATGCCAAGAAGAGCTTTCTACTCACTGCTTTCTAAGAACAATTTGCAAGAATAGGAGCTGAAGACAGGTTGTGCATTAAGAAGAGAAATTTGCAAAACCACAGAATCCAACATTTATCTTATAACAGTGCTAGCTAGAAAATATTTGTGGGACTTTGAAAGACATTCTCAGTTCAGGGGGGCTTTTCCTGGTCATCTATAAAATAAAGGAGTGGAAATTTTGAGATTTATAGTACCGTATTTCTTTTGTTTGTTTGTTTGTTTTCCCCAAGTGAAACAACGATTTTATCTGAGGCATAAAAGTGAATGCATTTCTGTCACATAGGATGAGGACAACTTGAGGGTCCTGGTTTCTAAGACAAAACTTTGTCTTAGACACAGTTTCCATCAAGCTTCTTGGGAAATGAATCAGAAAAGGGGCAAGCAAGACATGGCCTGAAAAGAAAGCATTACTGTTGCTGGGAAGTAGTGAAGCAAGAGAAGAACTTACTCAGATCAGTGTACATGTTTCAGAGGTCCAAGGAGGAGGAGAGTGGTGTGGGAAAAATGGTCTAATTTCCTCATCTTGGCAGGAGATATGGCCCTCTCCTTCCAGGGAAATAACTTGCCTCTAATCAGAGGCAGCAGTACTGACTTGGCAGTTTTGACTGCAGCAACATCTCAGGGCTCCCCAGTTCCCTGGATCCCCTGAAAAACTCAGAGACGAAGGGTGGGGTCTATGTCACGGACCCTGCCACTTGCTCCCTGAAGCTGGCCGTGTTTATGTCCCTTTCTGAAAAGCCCGCACACTTGTGGGTACTCAGGATGGTGTGGGCCTTGGTGCACAGGTTAAACCATTCAGGATGCTGGTCCAGTTTTTCAGTCTGCAGGCCACTGTCATCAGGAGGCCAAGAGCCCTACTGAAGTCTTTGAAATGGAGCTGCCTGCAGATGGCATCCTGCCCATCTGGCTCCCTCCACCTCATGGCAGGTGGGTTTGGCAGCAGCTGGTCCTCCTCCTCAGCACTTAGTTTGTGGGCTTAGCCAGTCATGAAGTGGGGAAGGAGGTGGGGGCATGGACACGGGCAGCTGTGATAGCAGTGGAGTGGAGGAGTATGACTTACAGTTCCATACTTCTAAGAGATACTTACCATCTAAATTTTTACAATAATTGAGAGAATAAAATGAAAGGTCCATACCATATCATTAGAAGGCTTTTGAGTGGCATGCCTTTTTTTGTACATAAACTCTCAATCTTTCCTTCTTTTGTAATTAATTTTTATTGGGGTATAGTTGATTTACAAGTTTCTGTTAGTTTGAGGTGTTCAGCAAAGTAAATCAGTTATACATACACATACATCCACTCTTTTTTAGATTCTTTTTTCCATATAGGTCGTTACAGAGTACTGAGTAGAGCTCCCATGCTATACAGTAGGTCCTCGTTAGTTATCCATTCTATGTATATGGTGTGTATGTGTCAATCCCAGTCTTCCAATTTATGCCTTCCTAGGGAGATGCTTAACAAAGAACCAAGACAGGCAAGGAAAAATGCTTAAAGCTAATAATTCAGACTGTGAGACAATGGCGTTAGGGTTAGTGATTACTGATCTCGTACCTTTCACAGCTTTGTTTAAAGCTGGTAAGAGAAAATGGGGAATTATAGAAAATGAGGTGGATGAAACTGGAGCCTATTATACAGAGTGAAGTAAGCCAGAAAGAAAAACACCAATACAGTATACTAACGCATATATATGGAATTTAGAAAGATGGTAACAACAACCCTGTATGCGAGACAGCAAAAGACACAGATGTATAGAACAGTCTTTTGGACTCTGTGGGAGAGGGAGGAGGGGGGATGATTTGGGAGAATGGCATTAAAACATGTATAATAGCATATAAGAAATGAATCACCAGTCCAGGTTCGATGCAGGATACAGGAAGCTTGGGGCTGGTGCACTGGGATGACCCAGAGGGATGGTACGGGGAGGGAGGTGGGAGGGGGGTTCAGGATGGGGAACACATGTACACCCGTGGCGGATGCATGTTGATGTATGGCAAAACAATATTGTAAAGTAAAAAATAATAATAAAAATAATAAAAATTGAATGACAAGAACAAAGATGGATGGCCCAGAGACCAATTAGAATCTTGAAAGATTCTGACCAGTACATCTGAATATAATACAAATTAAAAAGAATGAAATGCTAGTGAAGTTCAGGTTTAATAACCACATTTATCAACTATCTGAGGTTTTAGTTACAGAAATCTGTTTGTTTTACATAGAAACAATATTAATAACTAATAAACATTGGCCATTCTATTGATAAACACTTGCTAAGTACCTCTTTTATCATCTCCGTTATCCTGAGGTACATATTCTTTTTATTGGCAGTTTATTAATAAGGAAAATAACACACTGCTGCTACTGCTGCTGCTAAGTCGCTTCAGTCGTGTCCGACTCTGTGAGACCCCACAGACGGCAGCCCACAAGGCTCCCCCGTCCCTGGGATTCTCCAGGCAAGAACACTGGAG
>NW_011494961.1:2526479-2549326 GCF_000754665.1 Bison bison bison
ACTCTTAGCGACCCCATGGACTTCGGCCCACCAGGCTCCTCCATCCATGGGATTTTCCAGGCAAGAGTGCTGGAGTGGGGTGCCATTGCCTTCTCCAAAGTTTAAAAAATTTGTTCAAAGTAAATGGTAAAGTGTATTTTGAGACAGGGCAGTCTAATTCCCAATCAAAGTTGAACTCATATCCATTAGACTATAATACATTGATTAAAAATTATCTTACAGTAGATCTAAAAAGAATTCCTTAAAAACTCAACACTGTTTTAAAGAGTGATGTTCTTGGAATGATGTAAAGCGTGTAGAAGTTACTTCATCCCTAAGGTATCTGTCAGTTCCTTCCTGTTGTTGCTAGTAATCGACTGTTATCATGACCTGCCGAGGGGAAGCAGAGTTTGCTCTGGCCACAGTGACCTTCTCCTCCACCACTTCCATCCTGTGGGCGACTGCGGTCCTGTTGAGATGCTGGCGCTCTCCAGCCTCCAAATCTCTCTGTCCCAGTAAAAGCAAGCCAGAGGAGGCATAAGCGTCTCTACACAGAAAAATGAAATGGATCATATCTCTGTTTGTCCACGTTCCCCAAAACTCCAACATAGGACTTATTGTGCTCACATAGATGAAGGTGTTTCTCTTTCTGATGTTAGAGATTTAGGTCTCTGGCAGGCAACTCAACCCCAAGAATGGCATTAAGACTCAGATTACCCTAAATATCCATTCACCACTTGCATTTTTTTTTAGCTCTGTAACAACACATATACGGGTTTCTTTTGACAAAAGATAGACAATTAAATACTAATTACTACTAGAAACTTGAGAATAAACCCACAAATAAAATATTTAAAAATTTTCCGTTCATTATACCACAGCATTCCTTTAAAATTCTATGATTTTATGCCAGTATTTTTTGGTGGTGTTTTCATGTATATCATATTCACAAAATCACAGAATTATACAGCTGAAAGGTTCTCACACAATCTAGTCCTGTGCCTAAGATTCAGAGAGACTGAATAGCTACCACCTTATGATGGAAAGCCTTCCAGTTCCCATGTCCATGTTTTACCATTACAGCTCATTTTCTTGGAATTTTGATAACTTACAGATGTAAAGAGCAATGAGTTATCACAGAGTCTTAGACCACTTGAATTGTCAGATGGCAGTGTAGCAATTTTTTAAAACATAGTACTCTCTCTCATATCAATAACCTGTTATCCATCACATAACATCTAACAGTTAAATTTCCCAACTCTTGTAACTTCAATGAGTATTCTTTTAGGAGCCATCTCTGAGAACTTCTCAGTTTAGATCTGATGATAGTTTTGCACATATCTTGGTCTCATATCATGTATACTATCTCACCAAATTTTTATCTTACAGATAATGACCATATCTGCTGGTTTACATAAACCTCCCTGCAGTGCTTATTCCAGTTTTATTAAATCACTTTTTGAATAAATCACTTTTACTTGGACAAGCCATATCTCCCTAAGTCCTTTTGTTGGCTGTTTCTGAATTTAATCTGTGAAACATCTTTCCACTTTCCAAAGAAGATAGATTTCCAAAGAAGGCATCTATCACATTCCCCTATGTCTGAATGTATACCTTAGACTCGGATGGTTGCCTAAATACACACCTTAATAAGAAAGCCATAAATAGATTGCTTTGACCACTTGGGCAACTGCCTATTTCAACACGACTCAAATTCACTATTTCCACCGACTCTTTTGGGCAACAGGTTCCTTTCTCTGAGCTTCAGGAGGATGTTCCAGAGATTATAGAGTCCCTGCATCCAGGCAACTGACTTAAATTTGAGTTACAAAGCAATAACATGAAACACCAGCCACACCTAAAATAAGTTACTTCATTTTCCCAGCAGATCCAAATGCATGCTTAAATGAAACTGCAGCCCATATTTAAGACATGGCTCAGAAGATAAGATCTTCTTGTCTAGGATGTTTATTCACCTGCTTGCATTTCTGTCTGAAATCTAACCTCTAAGTTTGATTATTCTCGAGCAAAGTAATAGATCTGTGCTCATCACATATGCTGTTAGAATACACGATAGTAAAGGATGCAGTCACTTCTCTTAGCTACCCTTTGTCACTTGTCCTTTTCACTATAATAATCCAAAATAGCTTCTGATAGTGACATAGTAAAAGTGGAGATAAATGAGAACTATGATGAGAGTATGGGGTTCCTGGGGTATAGAATATGATGGAAGACAGAATAAATAAGAAATAAAAAATTATCAGACAATTCTCAGCTTGAAACTTTTCTTAGGATTAGCTGTGTTTCTCGGGGTTTCTGGAACATCTTGGAGCACAGTCAAGATGTAAGTGTTCCCTGCAGAACCTGAAACCTAACTATGGTCGTGTCCTTGGGTACACATTGTGGACAGCACACACTGTCCTCAGACAGGAAGATCCTGAATTCTCAGAAGTCATGCCAGGCCAAATCATGCCAGACTCTTGCCCTTTGTCAGGGCCCCAGTCCAAAGAAACCATAACATGTTTTTCCTCTAAAAATTTTTTTAAATAAATATGTGCTCTCTGAAGCCCAGTTAAGATACTGTGGGTTCTTACAGATTTCACACAGCTTATACATATGGCTCAAATGAACTGGACAAAAAGGCAATCTCACAATGAAAGGACTTTGTTCAGCCTGAGCAAAGTTGAGCAGCTTAATAACAGTGACTTGGTACATTATAAAGGTGAAAACTGCCAACTCATCACTATTGTGTTGTAGTTAGTTATGATAGAAAGAAGTAGATTCAAAGTATAGGAAGTATGTGAAATGCAAAGGAGAACGTTTCACTAGTGGTAGGGCCTGGCTGCAGCTCCCTTTTCTTGTTGTGGTTTGACAATATTTTTCAAAGGATGATACTGAGTAATTTGTAAAGGTAGTTCACTAACTTTTATTTTAATTATCATTAAGCTTCTAACTGCAAAGATAAGAATTGTTTTCTAGTATTTTGTAATAAAATAGCCTATTTTGTCCAGCTTCCCTGGTAGCTCAGCTGGTTAAAGAATCCACCTGCAATGTAGGTGACACCAGTTCAATTCCTTGGTCAGGAAGATTCCCTGGAGAAGGGATAGGCTACCTACTACAGTATTCTTGGGCATTTCTGGTGGCTCAGATGGTAAAGAATCCACCTGCAGTGTGGGAGACCTGGGTTCGCTCCCTGGGTTGGGAAGATTCCCTGGAGGAGGGCATGGCAACCCACTCCAGTCTTAATCCCATGGACAGAGGAGCCTGCCAGGCTACAGTCAACGGGGTTGCAAAGAGTTAGATATGACTAGGCACAACAGCCTATTTTTTCACCAACATGATGTTAGCAAAATACAGTGAGGGAAAAGATTATTAAAAAAAAAAACTCTATGTGTTTAACTTCTGCACATCTTCCAGCTAAATATATAAAAGTGGAGTTACTGATAGAGGTCTAATATATTCCCTTAGATAATTTTTGGATCTGTAGAACTCTAGAAGTTCTACGCTAGGAGAACCCCATCACTCTTCCTTCTAATTTCACATATAGTTTTGTTCTAAGTTTAAAAGTGTTCCAGCTAACTATAATGGTGTAAGAACCTCAATTTACTGTTACTTGTGTGTTACTTAGAAAGATATATTCTTATTTCCCAGTGGTGGGATGATTATCCTCTCTGATTCTCCCCATGCCCTCCTGAATACATGTATCCCTTCTCCCAATCAAATTTTAATTCAAATGAAATTTCTCTTCAGAATTTTCAATTCAATATACTTTGCTTTATATGTTATCCTTTTTCTTTATTTCATCTTTTTATGGTGGAAAAGCATTTGCTCTAGTTTACTTTTGAACTAAAAATTCAATACAATATTACACAGATGTAATAATTTAAATTTATAAGCTAAATTTATATGAGGAACAGGGAATTATAAAGCAGTGAGTTGGGAGAAACAGGGAAATTGAATATCACTAAGTATCACTCAACATTACTAATTACTAGAGAAATGCAAATCAAAACTACAATGTGGTATCACCCTACACTGGTGAGAATGGCCATCATCAAAAAAAAAAAAAAATCTACAAACAATAAACTCTAGAGAGGGTGTGGGGAAAAGGGAACCCTCTTACGTGATACAGGGAATGTAAATTTATACAGCCATTATGGAAAACAATATGGAGATTCCTTGAAAAATGAAATATAGAGCTACCATATGATCCAGCAATCCCACTTCTGGGCATATATCCAGAGAAAATCATAATTTGAAAAGATATATGCACTCTGAAAGAAAACTGCAGCACTATTTACAATAGCCAGGACGTGGAAGCAATCTAAATGCCCATCAACAGGTGAATGGATAAACAAGTTGTGGTACATGTATACAACGGAATATTATTCAGCCATTAAGAAGAATGTAATAATGCCATTTGCAGAAACATGGAAAACCTAGGGATTGTCATACCAAGTGAAGTAAATCAGACAGAGAAAGACAAATGCCATATTACATTACATTACATATTAAAATGTAATGTAATGCCATATTACATTACATGTGGAATCTAAAAATTTGGTACAAGTTAATCTATTTACAAAACAGAAATACAGTCACACATATTATAAATATAAAATGCCATATTACATTACATGTGGAATCTAAAAATTTGGTACAAGTTAATCTATTTACAAAACAGAAATACAGTCACACATATTATAAATATAAAATGCCATATTACATTACATGTGGAATCTAAAAATTTGGTACAAGTTAATCTATTTACAAAACAGAAATACAGTCACACATATTATAAATATAAAATGCCATATTACATTACATGTGGAATCTAAAAATTTGGTACAAGTTAATCTATTTACAAAACAGAAATACAGTCACACATGTAGAAAACAAACTTATGGGGGAAGGTGAGGAAGGGATAAATTGGGAGACTGGGATTGACATACACACACTACTGTATATAAAATAGATAACTAAGTAGAACCTACCGTGTAGCACAGGGAACTCTATTCAATCATTTGTAATGACCTATATGGGAACAGAATCTAAGAAAAAAGAACAGATTCATATATATTTATAACTGATTCACTTTGCTGTACAGCAGAAATTAATACAACATTGTAAATCAACTATACTCCAATAAAAATTAACTTTAAAAAGTGCTAAAAATAAAATAAATACATTTCTAAAGTAAATTACATCTAAGGAACAGGGAGTTATAAACCAGTAAGTTGGTAAAACAGGGAAATTGAAATGGTTTGTGCATCCAAAGTATTTGCCTTGACGCTATCACCACTCCTGACTAAACCCACAGTCATGATGGGAGTAGCAGTGGGTATCTTTTGAGCAATTAGAAAACTTATTCATTCAGTTCTGCTTATAAGCTAAGAGCATGTCCATTTTTAAACTCAAAGGAAATTTTGAGTGATTTATTGATAAATAGTAGCAGTTTTCTTCCTCAGAATTCATATTCATCAAAGAATATTATCACAGCTAAAAAGAAATGATCAGTTAACAAAAATAATCCAATATTAAATTCATTTTTTCATTCAAACTTACGAAATCTAAGTTGTTCTGTTTCTCACTTTCAGATACATGACAAAATAAATGCAAAACATCAATGTTTAATAAAAGTGTTAGAGACCAGTTGTCCTCTGGAATCTGTTCTATTCTCCATCCATAGGAACAAAGAATTAAAACCATACTTGGTCATTCAGAGCTACTCAGTCACCTATTCTTAGAGCCAGAGTAAACACGTGAGAGAGTTCTCACTGATGGAATGTGAGCAGAAGGGACTTGTGCCATTCCAAGGCTGGGTCTTACCACACCACGAGTGCTCCTTTGTACCCTCCTTGGTTTCCACTGGGAGAAACTGGACATCGTAGCAATCAGACTTCAGTGTCTGATTGGACAGACACTGAGGCAGATGAGGGCAATGCCTTGGTGAATGGTAAAGCAGCCATTGCCTCTGGGAGATGTCATAAAGCCCAACTACCCTTCCTTGACTTTTACGTAGAAGAAAATAATAAACTATCTCTATTGGAGCCATTGCATTTTTTGTACCTCTTTGCTGCACAGTCTTCACCATAAACTAACATCAAAGGAAAACTAATATAAATTCATGAGGCTTTTTTTTCCCCCTAAAGTGGGACATTTCATTACTAGAACTAGATATGATTCAAGTGATTAAATAGAAGGAGACATAATCTATATATATTTATCAGTTCATGCTAAAATTGCTGATTATAAACAAGCAAGATCAAGAATGAGCAGTTATTAGGAAAAGTCATTGCATCGGTATAAAAAAAAAATAAGTTGAGTAGACTATACAGTTGTTAACTTAGGGCTTTCTGCTTTGTTTAATGTGTAAATGTGTTTTAAGAGTGATGTATATAAGGAGCAATGTAATTGAATTGGACCTGACCAGTGATGTTTGAACTTTACAATAATGTTTCTAAGAGCAATAAAACAGCTTTACAGTAGAAATCATCTATAGGGTAAATAAACTTACTGTATTTATTCTTAAATTCTCTAGACCTTAATACCATTCTTGCCTAAAAAACAATTTTTAGAATTAATTTTTTACAATATGTGGGTTCTTAGGTCTTCAACTACTATATTATAGCGTAACAGAGTAATGAAATTATAAAAATTCTTGAATGATCTAGAAACCAATGTCCATTTAATTATGGCCAGAATTTATAGGAAGCTGGAGAACGTTCTCGTCTAATAAGCACTTGGTCAGTGTTGAACAGCTGAAGGGCTCCAAGCACTCCAGCTACACAGTGAAGTGAAAATGTTAGTCCCTCAGTCATGTCCGACTCTCTGTAACCCACACACTGCAACCTGCCAGCCTCCTCTGTCTCTGGAACTCCCCAGGTAAGAACATTGGAGTGGGTAGCCATTCCCTTCTCCAGGGGATCTTCATAACACAGGAATTGACCCAGGTCTCCTGCACTGCAGGTGGATTATTTACTGTCTGAGCCACCAGTGAAGCCCCCTGCAACGTAAGACTCAGTTCAGTTCAGTTCAATCACTCAGTCATGTCCGACTCTTTGTGACCCCATGAATTGCAGCACGCCAGGCCTCCCTGTCCATCACCAACTCCCGGAGTTCACTCAAACTCATGTCCATCAAGTCGGTGATGCCATCCAGCCATCTCATCCTCTGTCGTCCCCTTCTCCTCCTGCCCCCAATCCCTCCCAGCATCAGGGTCTTTTCCAATGAGTCAACTCTTCCCATGAGGTGGCCAAAGTATTGGAGTTTCAGCCTCATCATCAATCCTTCCAATGAACACCCAGGACTGATATTTAGGATGGACTGGTTGTATCTCCTTGTATTCCAAGGGACTCTCAAGAGTCTTCTTAAACACCACAGTTCAAAAGCATCAATTCTTCGGTACTCAGCTTTCTTCACTAAGGGAGTATTTTTTTGGTGCAGCAAATATTGAGCTAAGCTGACATGGTCATTGTGCTTCCTGATTCAAATGACTTAGTCATTTGAAAGTTTCAAAGTGTCTGGGCCATGCCATTAGAGAGCAAGCTGTATTCAGAGAAAACAAACAGGCTTCCAAAGAACCAAGCAGCGAACGAGGCGGAGCTTGAAGGACAGCTAATGAGGTTCTGACTGTTCCACCGAGGCATGCCAGGCAGTAAATCCCCATTTACAAGCACATCTTCCATCTCTCTAAATCCTACCACTTGGCAATGACTCCTGACAACAGTTTATGTCACTGGAAAGTATCCTTTGACTAATAGCTCTTTTCCTTGTATGTACACTGACCTTAAAAACACGGGAACATTTTCTTTTGGGAGATGTTACAGTAGACATGTTGTTCAGTAGTCAGAATTCATTATCTCCTTCACCTTCCATAGTGCACCCTGATACTATTTAGTTACCTGCCTCTCAGCCTAAGTGCCTCTTAGAAAGTTGGGTCTGGTGGTTCTAATGCTCCTTCCACTCCCATTTTTAGTTTTTGGCTCAGAGACAGCCAAGGGCAACAGTCAGAATACTGAGATTTTTACAGTGATTTGCATGAAGCTTATGGAAAGATCCTCTTCATTACTCTGAAAGAACTCTGGAAGCCACCCTCTCTTACATCTGATATAAATCAATATGCATGTATCTTCTGTTGCAACTGTCAGCCGTTCTAGAACCAGGTAAGGAATTAATATTAAAAGGTATATTAGAAGGATGATGAAGATCATGACAGAGATACAATGACTCTGAAGCTTGAGATAATTCTTAGAGTGCTAGAGCTACCAAACTCAAAGCCTGTTTCTCTTTGAATTTTTAATTTCATTTGTCAACACATTTTCCTACCATGTAATCCAGCCTCAACTGGTTTTTTGTTTACTTTTTTTTTTATTTAATTATGCCCAAAGGTCAGTTTTCATTCCATTCCCAAAGAAAGGCAATGCCAAAGAATACTCAAACTATCGCACAATTGCACTCATCACACACGCTAGTAAAGTAATGCTCAACATTCTCCAAGCCAGGCTTCAGCAATACGTGAACCATGAACTTCCAGATGTTCAAGCTGGTTTTAGAAAATGTAGAGGAACCAGAGATCAAATTGCCAGCATCTGCTGAATCATGGAAAAAGCAAGAGAGTTCCAGAAAAACATCTATTTCTGCTTTATTGACTATGCCAAAGCCTTTGACTGTGTGGATCACAATAAACTGGAAAATTCTGAAAGAGATGGGAACACCAGACCACCTGACCTGCCTCTTGAGAAACCTATATGTAGGTCAGGAAGCAACAGTTAGAACTGAACATGGAACAACAGACTGGTTCCAAATAGGAAAAGGAGTACATCAATGCTGTATATTGTCACCCTGCTTATTTAACTTCTATGCAGAGTACATCATGAGAAACGCTGGGCTGGAAGAAGCACAAGCTAGAATCAAAATTGCTGGGAGAAATATCAATAACCTCAGATATGCAGATGACACCACCCTTATGGCAGAAAGTGAAGAGGAACTACAAAGCCTCTTGATGAAAGTGAAAGAGCAGAGTGAAAAAGTTGACTTAAAGCTCAACATTCAGAAAATGAAGATCATGGCAACCAGTCCCATCACTTCATGGGAAATAGATGGGGAAACAGTGGAAACAGTGTCAGACTTTATTTTTCTGGGCTCCAAAATCAGTGCAGATGGTGACTGCAGCCATGAAATTAAAAGACGCTTACTCCTTGGAAGGAAAGTTATGACCAACCTAGATAGCATATTCAAAAGCAGAGACATTACTTTGCCAACAAAGGTTCATCTAGTCAAGGCTGTGGTTTTTCCAGTGGTCATGTATGGATGTGAGAGTTGGACTGTGAAGAAGGCTGAGCATCGACAAACTGATGCTTTTGAACTGTAGTGTTGGAGAAGACTCTTGGGAGTCCTGTGGACTGCAGGGAGATCCAACCAGTCCCTTCTAAAGGAGATCAGTCCTGGGTGTTCTTTGGAAGGACTGATGCTAAAGCTGAAATTCCAATACTTTGGCCACCTCATGCGAAGAGTTGACTCATTGGAAAAGACTCTGATGCTGGGAGGGATTGGGGGCAGGAGCAGAAGGGGACAACAGAGGATGAGATGGTTGGATGGCATCACCAACTTGATGGACATGAGTTTGAGTAAACTCTGGGAGTTGGTGACAGCGAGGCCTGGCATGCTGTGATTCATGGGGTCGCAAAGAGTTGGACACGACTGAGCGACTGAACTGAACTGAAATCATCCTAGGCAACACTTATGGTCATAAAACCTACTGTGTAAACCTCATTGAGGTATGCGACATGTGACAAGTAAACTTTTCCAAACAGGGATATATAAGAAATACTTTAGCAATTTAGTCAATAATGTTTGTTGGTTGGACCCATCAATATTTTTGACCCCACTTTTTAATTTTATATTGAAGCATAGTTGATTTATGATATTATATTAGTTTCAGATATGTAACATGGTGATTCAATTAACTCTAAAGTCATAAAATATTAGCTATATTTCCTGTGCTGTATAATGTACTTTATATTATATATAGTGGTTTGTATATCTTAGTCCCCTAATTCTTTTTTCTTCCTCCCCCTTGCCTCTCTCCACTGGTATCCAGTATTTTGTTCTCTATATCTGTAAGTCTGCTTTTATTATATTCACTCAGTTGTTTCATTTTTTAGATTTCATGTGTAAGTGATAACATATAGTATTTGTCTTTCTTTCTTTGACGTATTTCACTAAGCATAATCCCCTCCAGGTCCTTCTGTGTTACAAATGAAACAAAATCTCATTGTGTTTTATGGCTGAGTAATATTCCACTGCTTATATACATCACACCTTCTTTGCCTATTCATCTGTCAATGAACACAAGTTGCTTCATATCTTAGCTATTATAAATAATGCTGGACATTATTATTATAAGAAATAATATACAAAAAACAATGAACATTAGGGTGCATGAATTTTTTGAATTAGTGTCTTCATTTTCTTCTGAAATTACCCAGGAATGTAATTTCTAGTAGCTCTATTTTTTAGTTTTTTTGATGAAACTCAATGCTCTTTTCCATAGTGGCCATTTGAATTTACATTCCCACCAACAGTGTACCAGGGTTCCATTTTCTCCATGTCCTCACCAACACTTATTATTTGCGGTTTTTTGCTGATAGCCGTTCTGACAGGTGTGAGATGATCACTCATTGTGGTTCGGATCTGCATTTCAGATGGTTAGCGATATTGAGCATATTTTTCATGTGCCTGTCTTCTTTGGAAAAATTTCCGTTCAGATATTCTGTTCACTTTCAGTTGAGTTATTTTTTTGATATTGAGCTGTATGAGCTATTTATGTTTTGGATACTAACCCTTTGATGGGCATGTCATTTGTATATATTAATTTCTCCCGTTCACTAGGTTATCTTTTCATTCTTTTGATGGTTCCCTTTACTGTGCAAAAGCTTTTAAATTTAATTAGGTCTCTTTTGTTTATGTTTGCTTTTGTTTTCTTTGCCTTAGGACATAGATCCTTATAAATATTGCTATGGCTTATATCAAGGAGTGCTCTGCTTTGTTTTCTTATCGGAGATTTATGGTTTCTAGCCTTACATTTAGGTCTTAAATCTATTTTGAATTTATTTTGTATATGATGTAAGGAAATATTCTAATTTCATTATTTACATGCAGCTGTGCAGTTTTCCCAGCACCACTTTATTGAAGAAATTGTCTTTTCCCCCATTGTTTTGCATGTTTTATCATAGATAAATTGACCATAAGTGTATGGGTTTATTTCTGGACTCTCTATTCTGTTGCATTTATCTATATGTCTGGGTTTGTGACAGTACCATACTGTTTTGATTACTGTAGCTTTGTAGAATTGTCAGAAGTCAGGAAGTATGATACCTCCAGCTTTGTTCTTTTTTTCTAAAAATTGCTTTGGCTATTTGGTTGACCAATTTTTTTTTTTTTTTAATTTTATATGGTCAGATATCTATAAATGGTCTGAATAAATCACCTAAAATTAATATCACAATTTGTCCATCTGTTCCTGTTTTCCAACATTGCACAGTTAGACTTCACCGTTCCTGGAAAACATTTCTTTTTAATTATAGTGACTCAAATTTATTCAAATAATAATGGCATTATTATTCTATTCAAGTTTAGTTTATATTTAAATAATAATAACTTGACGGTATTATATGAGTCACTGTTGGTGTGCCCATCTTAACATTCATATTCAGAATGACTAAGCAGTCACTCATAAATGATAATGCTCATAATGTGCACAGTTTGAACACAAGTACTTCCCTGGCTAACATAAATTAGCCAAGAAATTAAGGCTATAGTGGCACCATTTTTCATCTATCAGATCCTTAAAAATGTTCTAATCTTCTTTCTCCTTTTTTGTATTACATAACAAAAGTTCCCCTCCCCCAAATTCTAATTATTTGAATAATATTGCTTTACTTCTTGTATCAGTCTTTGCCCATATCTACTGTAGGCAATTGTCTCATTGTATTTAGGTTCATAGAATCATTAGAATTACACTGAAGAAAATTTAGAAATTGATATAATCCCAGTACTCATGGCAGATATTTCACTCATTCACTTTTTCATATGGCTATATCTACACATATAAAAGTTTATCCGTAGTCATGCAGTTGGAAAATAAGTGATTCTGTGCTTTGATGATTCCAACCAATACATATCATATGATCTTAAACTTCAGGAGGAACACCACAAACTGTTCATTGTGATCACCTCTGCAGAAGTCTCACTGGATATTTGATAATGGAAAAATCTTTCATTTTATACTTTATATGATAATTTTATAAATTAATAGATTATGTTTACTTCTTTGTTTTGCATTTTCTATATTTTTCTAGTAAAAAAGTAAGATATAACACAGTAAGCTGTAAAAGTGCTACCAAGAAACCAGAACTAAACAAAATATATGTTCCACCTTGACATAAGACCTTCTTACAAATCTTTTAAATGGTCTATAACATATTCAAGTGATTGAATATACTAGATTTTCATCAATAAGTTCTTAGCCAATAAACATACAAGTTGCTTAAATTTTTTCACTAGTCTATTTAGAACTATATTGAAAATGTCTGTACATAAAGCATTTGTCTTATTTTGATAAATTTTGAATATAAATTCCCAGAGGAATGATTATTACATTTGAAAAATTGTGTCACTTATCACAAGTTTTCAAATTAATTTTCAAAATGATTTGAATCAGTTTACATTGCCATCAGCAATATAAAGTTCTATTGCAACATTTACAAAAAAAAGTATAGTGATAAATATTTATGGGATCTCTTTGTCTACTGCTCTTAATTTTCATGTTTGTTTGTTTATCCATTTATTCATTTAACAAATATTGAATGAGTATCAATATTATGCCAGATACTGATAGTCACTGATGAGAAAAAACAGAAATGATCCTTTTCTTCATAACTTATCTCAATTCCAGGAAGAAAATATTTTATCTGCAGATTTTCAGAAAAGAAAAAAGTAGTTCAGCAGGATAAGAATGTATTAAAAATCACACAGCAATTAAAAGAGCTAGGGCTCTAGGATTCAAATCTGAACTGTCAGACATGGAAGCCTATGTCCTTTTGAGCCAATCTGGGCATCACTAAGTATTATTACTCTAGAAGTTTCTACTATTTTTGCTGACTTAATGATTAAGTTTAATACCTTCATATATTTTCAGGTTTTTTTTAATATCAAACAAGGTTGAAATTTTTTTTCTCTTTACTAATTGTATTTCTTAATGGAACAATTACTTGCTCTTGTGTTTAATCATTTGTAACTGCTGTGGTTTTGATGATTTTCTTACTAACCTACAGAATCTGTAGATGAAGGTATAGAAAAATTATTAGTTTTTGGTAATGTTTGTTTAATGAAAATTTACATTTTTAAGGTTTACTTTTAAACTTTGGTTATATGAGTTAAAAATTCAAATTGATTTAATACAGTGCATTTTACCTTTATATTTACTGATGTGACAAAATCAAGGATATTAATGAAATAAGTGGCAATCTTATAAGATGTGAGGAGATTGCTCTTGTACTCAGCACTCTTATTTTGACCATGTAACTATATTTATGATTCATGTAATGAATCACAGGGCCTACTAATGGAGAAATCTTGATTGATCAATAATTGTTTGAAAGGCAAACTAATTTTTTATTAAAGAGCACTTTAACTTGAAGTAGATATTTTGATGGGGTATTTAAGAGCTTTTCTAATCCCAACCTTCAGAAACTTTAATCCTTGCCCATATTTTCTGTTAATATTTTGCTTTTATCATCATGGTTATATGTATAGTCGCCCTAATAAATGATAGCATATGACTCCACATAATGTTTTATCACTACAATGTAGTCAATAGAGCTGTATTTACTTTTCTTAATGAGTCATGTTTTCTTCATACATTTATTAATACTCTTTACAAGCTCATGCTCACCACCATTCGTGTCTCTGATTAACTGCTTGAATGATTTTATATGGTGAATTGAAATCTCTAGGAAGAATTTTCTAGAAATAAGCTTAATATTATTTTACAGCTTACCTGATAGACTATATGTATAAAGAATAAAATATTGCACAAAGCTATACCGGTGATGATGATATCAGTGACTTATGACATAAGAAACTTAAGGGCTATTTCCTGCTACTGCCATTATGGCTACTAGCTACCATCTACTGAGCACACACTTACTAAGTGCTACATGCTTTGTGACCCCATGGACTGTAGCCTGCATGGCTCCTCTTTCCGTGGGATTCTCCATGCAAGAATACTGGCATAGATAGCCATTCCCTTCTCCAGGCAGTCTTCCCAACCCAGGGACTGAACCCAGTCTCCTGCATTGCAGGCAGATTCTTTACCATCTGAGCTACCAGGGAAGCCATTTCTCTCTTTTTTTTTTCACTACTAAGCACCACATGCTAGCTAAGTGCTTTATTTTGTATTATTATTATTTAGTTTTCATAATTCTTATATATGTAAACATACATAATTTTAAAATGTAGACTTTGTTCTGATTGTGAAAGGTATTTAGTGCAGGTCATATAGCTAGTCAGTAGGCAGAGAATATGAATTAAAATCAAGTTCTAAATTAATCTGAGAATGGAATATAAACTTCAGAAACACCTCTTTATAATTCTTGAGACAGCTGTATTCTCTGTGCTGTGCTTAGTCACTCAGTGGTGTCCGACTCTTTGTGACCCCATGGACTGTAGCCCACCAGGCTCCTCTGTCCATGGAATTCTCCAGGCAAGAATACTGGAGTGGGTTGCCATGTCTTCCTCCAGGGGATCTTCCCATGCCAGGGATAGAACCCAGGTCTCCTGCATTGCAGGTGGATTCTTTACCATCTGAGCCAGCAGGGAAGCCTGCTGTATTCTTTAGAACAGTCTAAAAGTATTGTTTTAGGTGTTCCAGAGTTGATCAGACTTTAGAAGTACCAGTACTTCAAATAAGGCTCAGAAGACAAATAGAGAGAAACTAGAATACAAATTTCATCAATGGTAAGTATAACTGCTAAAAGAATTAAACACTTAAAGTTCTTCTTTAAGTGGATTCTACTCCTATAAGTAAGTTATAGGGAAAGTAGCATTTTAGAGAATTTCTGCATGTTGAAAAATTACAACAGGAAAAATTGATTATTTGAAGTGGATATTTAAAAGCATCAGGCCAATGCATCTCTTCCCACAAAAGACACATCTATCATTAGACTGGGTAACTCAAATTCTTGGATTAGGAATCCCTTTTCTTTGGACAGTTCTTGGATATGAAAAGCTAATGTTTGCCTCTGTGATCATGTCTTCTATAATGCCATCACCTAAACCAACTTTTCTTTGATAGATACCATTTCTTCAAATCTGTTAGACTTTCAACAAAAATATAGCAAGCTTGAAGAAAAATTTGGTTCCTGGATATTATTTTGTATATTTTCATTTTATGTTGATTTGCATAAAAATTTTGTTTCCAAGGTGAATGCATCTCAAGGCAATCCCAACTATCAGGTGCCCCAAATAATATAATAGACACTCATAAACATTGTGTTATAATGAATGAACAAGTGACTTAGGGAATAAATGGGCTTCGCTTTTGATGCCCTTAAAATTCCTTATTTTATTGAGGAAAAAGGAAATGTAAGTTAAGTCTTTGTATAACTCCTGGGTTGCTTTCATTATCAACATCATATAAAATCTGATAGCCCAAAACCTGTCTGGCACCTCTTTGTGTAGGATGATTTTATTTTGTTTATGCACCTTGAATAATAGATCACTCTGTGCTTTAATATAGTGAGTTCCCTTTGATTTCAGCTAGACAATGTTTAGGACATATTTTGGGGTTTAATCTCCTGCTTAGAGTAAATGGCTGTAATACAGAACTTAGCAATTGCTAAACTCTGGCTGTGCAAAATCCCTGTGTGTGTGCTCAGTCACTCAGTCGTGTCGGATTCTTTGCAGCCCCATGGACTATAGCCCACCAGGCTCCTCTGTCCATGGAATTTTCCAGGCAAGAATACTGGAATGGGTTGCCAATTCCTCCTCCAGGGGATCTTCATGACCCAGGGATCGAACCCAAGTCTCCTGTGTCTCCTGCACTGGCAGGTGGATTCTTTACCACCGAGCCATGTGGGAAGCTCTCAATGATTTACTGATTTCTAAGTTTTCTAGCTGGAAAGATAACACAAAGACATGGATAGAAGTAAAGGTTAAAACTTTTAAACCTTTATTTTTCATCTTTTTTCCTTAATACACTAACCCTCTCAGTCTCTCAAAACATATCTCTTCAAGACTGCCATCTGGTATTTTTTAACCAAGGAGGCCAAAAATTTTACTAATATTTTTTGTTCTTTGATACAAACTATCACTGGGTTTATTTGAGAACTTCAAATCCAGCTGCTCTTTCGTTTGGAAACCATTACATAAGTTTTAAAATCTCAGAATGAAGGATGCCCGGCAATTTAATAGTCTATTATATATTTAGTTAATATTCATTGAACTAAAATGAGCAATTAATGCAAAATAATGAGCATTCTTAATATTAAATAATAAAAACACAATCTTTACCAGAGGAGAGTGAGCTTGATATTATTTCTAATGTCAAAGAAAAGTTAGATAATGCAAGCTCATAGCATTTGCTATAAAATCCTATAAAATTAATTTATTCCTCTGATGTAATTTTCTTTCTTTTCACTTATCATTATATAACTCAAATAGGCAGGTATTTATTATGTTTTTATAATGTGTTTAGTTGGGAATGAAAGAACAGAAAGAAGACTAAGACATTATGCTTAGTCTAGAGGTGATTGTAACTGAATTCCCTGGTCACAAGCCCGTTACAATGGTTCTTAAATAGCATACATATCTAGCATGTCTTTTCTTCTCTTTTCTGTGTCAATCTTATTAGCCTGTTTTTACTCACAATTGTTGCATGTCCATCTATTTCAACATTTCCCCCAATTCTCATAACCTAACTGGGTGTGGCACAGAAGTTTCTAAACTTAACTTTGGGAAATGCTATCTAGAATTCCTCCTATTTGATTTCTGCACTCAGAAAGCCTAACTGCTCTTCCTCACTTGTGTTTTGCATGCTAATACTCAACTTTAATTGACCAATATTAGATAGCAATAAATAATGCACAGAAAAGCAGAAGTTGAAAAGCTGGAAGCTATAAAGATGAAGTTAAATAGTTATTGATCAAACTACAGTTAAGACTGTGATCTAATATCTGATGGAAATTTTGAATAAAAATAATCATGCGGCAGGGGAAAAAGCAGATTGATTGAGTTTGAATGAACAGTAGAAAGCAAGAAGTGGGATTGAAGTATGGATGAGTTCAAAATGATAGTTTTAAAAAGAAGAATAAGGGAACATACTTAGAATATGACTGTAAGAAAATATAGGTGAAGGGGAGTTGTTTTACAATTTAAAGGGAGAAATTATAGGAGTGGGGAGAGATAAGACGCACTTTCCAGTGGGTTGTGAGGATTGATAAGATTTACTCGGCTCACTTTCACTTTTCACTTTCATGCATTGGAGAAGGAAGTGGCAACCCACTCCAGTGTTCTTGCCTGGAGACTCCCAGGGACGGGGGAGCCTGGTGGGCTGCCGTCTACGGGGTTGCACAGAGTCGGACATGACTGAAGCGACTTAGCAGCAGCAGCAGCAGCGACAAAGATAAAAAGCTGCTTTGGTGGCATGATGGTGTGCCTTGTTACTCGTGTGGTCTGTGGACCTGCAATATCAGCCTCCCTCAGGCACTCAGTAGTAATACAGAATCTCAGACCAAACCCCAGAGCACCTGAATCAGACTCTGCATTGAATAGTATCCCCATGTGAATTATTTGCATTAATAAACGAGAAACACTCAAGGAGCAAAATCTTCTAACCACTCCATTTTGAGATTTGTGTTTGTTTTGCATTGGTTGTAATCTTTACAAAGAGATGACTTTTATGACATCACAGAATTTGAACATTATTAATGAAAATGTATACTAATGTTTAGGCATGTGATCAATGCTTAGTAAATATTGATCTATATTCTCTTTTGTTAAAGATTTCTCTCCTGCTAATTTTCTTTCACAGAAAAGAAATGAGAAATTAATGGAAGAAATTTTAAATTTCAGTACAGGAAGATTAGATAATTAAACTCTACCCTTGAACTGAAAACAACTAGAAAAAGTAGACTACTGCAAGAAACATATGTGTAAAGCCATTGGAAGAGCTAAGGAAAAAAGGCAAAGAGGAATTGTGAAAATAAAAATCTGTGAGAAGGAATTGCAGAGAGGTGAGTCTGGTAGTGCAATTTTTCTGAAAGAGGAAACTGAGAGGATGAGAAATTGAACAAATAAATCAACAACCTCAATAGACTCAGAGGCTGAAAACTGACGTTAGAGCTTACCATTTGGGAGAAGGGTACTGATAAGTTCACAGGTCTTGGTAGGTGCTCCAAAAAGTTAAGTCCTAGGAGTAAGGGAAAAGCAAAGCAAAAATAAATAGACTCTTTTGCTAAAGTCCAGCTGCCAGTCATCTCAATTTCACAGTTACATTAAGGAGGTCTGAGACTGATCCTACCCTTATGGGAAAAAGAAACTATAAATCATTTCTGGAGGAAACTAATATCATTTAAGTCTCAAAATATTTCCATAATTTTCACATAAATATCTGATATTAAATATGAAAGTGTTAGTTGCTCAGTCGTGTCCAACTCTTTGCAACCACATGGACTGTAGCCCGCCAGGTTCCTCTGTTCATGGGATTTCCCAGGCAAGAATACTGGAGTGGGTTGCCATTCCTGTCTCCAGGGGATCTTCCCGACCTAGGTATTGAACCCAGGTCTCTTGCATTGCAGGCAGAGTCTTTACCGTCTGAGCCAAGATAAATTAAATATAAAATATATTAAAGTGGCAGAACATACAAAGAGATATAAACAAAACTGAAGAAATAGAACAGAAAGTAGAAAACATTTCAGAGAATCCAGACAATTGAATTAGCAAACATATACTTTCAAATAGTTATGTTTAATACATTTATAGATATATAAATGCAGAATTTTGACAAAAGTACTGGAATTATGAAAGAATTAGGAGAAACTCTAGGATTGAAAAATACAATAACTAAAATTAAGAACCCAATGGATGGGTTAATAATAGATGAGATACAACTGAAGAGCAAGTTAAACTTTTGATATAGTTAGAATAAAACACTAAAAATGAATCAGGGAGTGACAAAACACTGGAAAATACAAAAGAGAAGATCAGATAAGTAGGTGGTACTGTGAGAAGTTCTAACATTTGTGTAACTAGATTTCCAAGAGGAACAGTAAGATGATGAATGGCTATAAACTAGTTTGAAGAGGTAAAAATTTCCAACACCCTATTCTTCAACATTATATGAGCCATTCTAACTGTGCAACAAAGAAATAACTATTTTTAAAAAATTAAAAAGATTGGAAAAGAGGAAATTGCCCTTATTTGCAAACACTCTGATTGGGAGAAAATATTTACAAATGATATATCCAATAAGGGGCATTCCCAGGTGGCAGCAGTAAAGAATCCACCTGTCAATGCAAGAGACTCAGGAGACACAGATTCGATCCCTGGTTTGGGAAAATACCGTAGAGGAGGAAATGGCAACCCACTCCAGTATTCCTGCCTGGAAAATTCCATGGACAGAGGAGCCTGGTGGGCTATAGTCCATAAGGTTGCAAAGAGCTGGACATGACTGAGCACACAGGCATGCATGATATTCAATAAGAGGTTGATATCCAAAATATATAAAGAGCTCATAAAACTCAATATCAAAAAAAAAAAAGAAAGCTTATTTAAAAACAGGCAGAGACCTGAATAGATATGTTTTCCAAAACAGATATATAGATGGCCAATGGGCACATGAAAAGATGCTTAACATCACTAATCATCAGGAAAATGTAAAACAAAACCAGAATAAGATACTATGTCATATCTGTCAGAATGGCTGTCATCAAAGAGATAAGAAACAAGTGCCAGGAAGAATGTGGGGAAAAGGAAACGTTTATGCACTGTTGATGGGAATGTAAATTGGTACAGTTACAATGGAAATCAATATGAAGAGTCCTCAAAAAAAAGTAAATAAAAATAGATCTACCATATGATCCAGTAATTCCACTTCTGAGTATTTAACCAAAGAAAATAAAATACAAATTCAAAAATATGTATGTACCCCTAGGTTCATCACAGCACTGTAACATCTTACAGAAAAACCCATTTGAACTTTTTGACCAACTCAGTACAATAGCCAAGATATGGAGGCAACCTAACTGTCCATCTATTTATGAATGGAAAAAGAAGATGCAATATATATACACAATGGAAGATTACTCAGCTATTAAAAAAAGAAACAAACAATGACATCTTACCATTTGGAGCAATATGGATGGATCTGGAGGTTATTATGCTAAGTGAAATAAGTCAGATGAATCTTCACAGTTTTCATGTGGCTATCAAAACCTGGTATCCTAGTTGACGTCTTACATGCTCTTAACTAATTTTCTGACAAGAAGAAACAAAGTCTATTGAGCTACAGTAGTGGAGTACAGTAGATTAACTGTGCACTCTCCTTTGTGCAACAGCTGCACCGAGTGTGATGGGCTACTTATGAAATTATTTTCTCTTCTATCCCAATTAGTTTTAGCTTGCAACATTATTCCCATAATAGCTAGCCATCTTTATAAATACTGGTTGCATTCTTTTAACTTTTCTGTAGCAGATCAAATTTGCAGATAATTCAGTTGCCAGAATGCATACTCTAGGTGACTAGTTACTTCTGCTAGATAAAGAATCACTGGTTGTCCCCTGTAATAACCACTCAGTTCCAAAGATGTTCTGGAGCTTTCTCTGTCCTTTTATTGTTACATAGAGCTAAAACTCTGACTATAGGAACAGGGGTAAAAAAAACAAAATAGTAGATCAGAAAAATATGTATTTTGTAGTTCTTATGAAACTGGAAAAGTTGTATTTCACAGATGAAAGAAGCTGCTGGTATAGTCCTATTTCCAGTGATCCCAGCTCAATAATTTTCATTAAAACACATGTCGGAAGGTGACCTTTTACAGTCCATCCTCATTGACCCCTTCACATTCAGAACACAGAAAGCTGATGGTATAACAAAAGAGATGGTTCTACTGCTATGAATGAATTAATTGTGCTCCTTACTTTTACCAGTTAACTGAAAAAAAGCAAACTGACTTTGAAACCTGGGGAAGAACAGGACCAATGACTTAATTCTTCTTATTAATAATATAGCAACATGTGCTTGTGTTAGTTCCATCTAAATCTCCACACTTTATTTGTTCACTTTAGGCAAATCTGCTGAATCAAGCAAGTGCTCCTCATTGTGAAAGTCAGTGACGGCTTTTTCAGGTGTGGTGTGGAAATAAAAACATAGAACCAGTACCTTATATGCAGGATCAAGATCTGAACTGAGTTAATTTGGTCAGAAGGAAAACATTTGTTTTGACTTCGATGTGGAATGCTCACTAATATAGACAATAGGCTGCATAATGAATTAATCTCAGCAAATTTCAAAGGATTTAAACCTTAGCATGTTCCCATATCCCCAAACTTATTAAATAAAAAATCAGTAGCAAAAAGATTTCTGGGAAAGCACCAAATATATTGAAATTATAAAATATATTTCTAAATAACCTGAAGATCAAATAATATGTTACAAGAGAAATTAGAAAATATTTCTAACCGATTGACAGGGAAAACACAATGCAACAGATATTGTGGGGTGCAGTGAAAGAAACATTTAAAGAGAAATTTTTAGTTTTAAATTTAAAATTAAAATTTTGTATGAGATAGAAAAATTTTAAATTCAGTGAAAAACAGAGTGATATCAGCAAATATAGCAGAGAAGTTAGCTCCAAGTTTTTCTCCACAAAAAGTTAGAAAAGCTGAGTGAAAACTGCCAGAATCAAGTGGAAGAACCCTGGGAAATACCAAAAGGTTTTACAGCAACAAAGCATATGTTGATCAAGAAAAGGCAACTTTAAAACAGCAGGAGTGCTCTGTGGCGTTTTTCCGTGACCTTGTCCAGCTTGCTCCTCAGCTCACTAGCAGTCTTAAGGATAAGAATCTATGCTCCCAGTTTGGGACCTTCACCCAGGCTCTGGAGTGATCAAAGCAGAACTTCTGAAAAAACAGTGTTCTGTTTTTGCCTGCCTTGGCGCTACCTGAAGGGATGATGGGAGGTACCTGTCTTTGTTTCTCCCAACTCAAGAATTGTCTCCTATATTGTCTCTAGGAGACAATAGTCTCCTAATAGTCTCTGCTATATTTGCTGATATCACTCTGTTTTTCACTGACTTTAAAATTTTTCTATCTCATACAAAATTTTAACTATTTTAAGTTTAAAACTACAAATTTCCCCTTAAACGTGTCTTTCACCGCACCCCACAATATCTGTTGCATTGTGTTTTCCCTGTCAATCAGTTAAAGGCAGAAAAGTGTCTTCAGAGAAGGCATTCCTAGAAAACACCGAGGCAAATGAACAGCTCACTGTCTCTGCTGTTTGGGACAAAAGACTGTAGTTGAAGCAGACAATAGGCATGCATAGGAGGAAAAGCTGGGAAGACAATGCTTTCTTTTGGAAAGCAAGGCACCGAAAAGCACTTGCATATACAAGGAATTTAGAGAGCCACATACTGCACAGGGTAACATGCACGGTCAGAAAAATCCAAGAAGACTACAAGCTTTTTACCTCTGACTGTTCATTATACTCACCACAAGTTAAGAACTAAGGCTAAGGCATAGTTGTAACTAGCCTGGCTAAGCACTGAGGGGGTGCCACAACACAGAGCCAGCCTGCAGAGAATGGC
>NW_011494961.1:2549426-2576248 GCF_000754665.1 Bison bison bison
GGGGGAGGAAGTCCAAGTATTCAAGGAAATTTCTGTCAAAACAGTAGCTGACCACAAGCTTAAGGAACAGATTTTAGACACCACACATGACAAAAAGAGTTTACAAAAAAAAAAGTTACAAAAATAATTTACTAAGTCATTAAATGACTAACTAAAACCCACAGCAAACAATGAGAACATACCCTGAGACGGGTGAAGAATATGACTTCTGTATTCACCACATTATAATATCCAAATGTTTTAAGGACTGGAATGTTATAAATTATTCTGCCATGAAATATTTTTCATCAACTATCTCAGGAATGATCAACACCAAGAACATATATTCCTCATAGACTGAAAGAGGAAAAAATTAGAGGAGAAATACAAGTTTCTGTCTGTCAGCCATACACAACTAACATTTTGTAGGGAAGCAGGAATTCTAGAGATGCTTGCATTGCTGAACCACAAACCACAGGCAGGGAACTTAATGATTTCAATACACACGGTAACTTAACACAGCCATAGGGGTTCAAGAGCATTAATATCTTAACAGCTTAATAGGTGCTCCTTCACTCAGCAGATGCTAAAGAACAAAGGTGTGCCTTGGCAAACATTCCCATAATTAAACTCTCATACTTTTAAAATCTAGATAAGGTGAGTATGTACACACTGCTAGATTTAAAACGGATAACCAACAAGGACCCATTGTATAGTACATGGAACTCTGCTCAATGTTATGTGGCAGCCTGGATGGGAAGGGGGTTGGGGGAGAATGGATACATGTATATGTGTGGCTGAGTCCCTTCGCTGCTCACCTGAAACTATCACAACATCATTAACTGAGTGTATACAAAATAAAAAGTTCAAAAGGAAATAAAAAGGAATAAGAATCAGAGACCCAGTATATCATATCACTAAATCTTATTAGCTGAGTTCTAAAATGGGAAAATCAATGCATTTATTTAATATAGTCCCCCTTATTGTCTAGTGGGTGACTCTTCTCCTTGATGAATACTTTTTTAAAATTCTTTTTATTTATTTATTTTTGGCCGTGCTGAGTCTTTGCTGCTCTCCAAGGGCTTTCTCTAGTTGCAGCAAGTGGGGGGCTACCCTTCATTGCAGTGCGCAGGCTTCTCAATGCGGTGGCTTCTGTTGTTGCAGAGCACAGCTAGGCTTCCAGGCTTCAGTAGTGGCAAATGGGCTTAGTTGCTCCGTGGCATGTGGGATCTCCCCAGACCAAGAATCAAATCCATGTCTCCTGCATTGGAAGGTGAGTTCCACTAAAGAAGCTCAATGAATACTTTTAAGAGTCCATCATGGACTTTTAAGAAGTCCAGGAATACTTTTAAGAGTCCATTAAGAATTTCTGTGTGCACCTACCTTAAGACAAACCTATTGTCAACAATATTTCCCTGTAAAGTTGTGATTTTTTTCTTCATGAAATCTTATGCTTATTATGCATCTGAATATATTTAATGAGTAAAGAAGGAGTTAAATTAATGTTTATGATTCTTACAAAGATTGCTACCATCTCCTCATCAAATGAGCACTTGGCAAAATCCTACTTATTTATTACTTTAAGCAACTCCCTCAGGGTACTCACTCTAGTGTTCTTTATTACTTTTATTTATGAAATATATTGGTAAAAAGCTATCTATTGTGTCTACACTTTCTATATCCTTAAGTTCATAGTGAATGCAGTTTTGCTGAACTATTTTACTGCTTTGCAGCATAGTTTATCTTTATATATGACCAGAGCAAGATATCTCTTAGGAATGTCCTTATTAGATGACTGCTGGATAGAAAAATAGATAGATATCTATCTACATCCATACTTATCAAGCTGAAGCCCTGGAAATCATTGGCCAGGATAAGTAAGGCAAGTCACAGACCTAAAACATTCTAGTAAGTTTATTAAAAGTCAACATATTGAACACATAATCTAGAACATTGCCCAGATGGGCATAAGAGGAGTCAACTCTTTTATAGCCAGTAGATGAAATCAATGTCTGCTTTGATGTTAACCATTTAAATAATATTTATTCCTGCCTCTTGTTAACATACATAAAAGTCATTACCCAATAAGCCAACCTGCTTTTAACATATGCCTTATTGCCATATAACTTGTTTCTCAGTTCAGTTCAGTTCAGTCGCTCAGTTGTGTCCGACTCTTTGCAACCCCATGAATCGCAGCATGCCAGGCCTCCCTGTCCATCAACAACTCCCAGAGTTTACTCAAACTCACGTCCATCGAGTTGGTGATGCCATCCAGCCATCTCATCCTCTGTCCCCTTCTGCTCCTGCCCCCAATCCCTCCCAGCATCAGGGTCTTTTCCAATGAATCAACTCTGTGCATGAGGTAGCCAAAGTACTGGAGTTTCAGCTTTAGCATCATTCCTTCCAAAGAACACCCAGGGCTTATCTCCTTTAGAATGGATTACTTAGCCATTAAAAAGAATACATTTGAATCAGTTCTAATGAGGTGGATGAAACTGCAGCCTATTATACAGAGTGAAGTAAGCCAGAAAGAAAAACACCAATACAGTATACTAACGCATATATATGGAATTTAGAAAGATGGTAACGATAACCTTGTATGTGAGACAGCAAAAGAGACACAGATGTATAGAACAGTCTTTTGGACTCTGTGGGAAAGGATGAGGGTGGGATGATTTGGGAGAATGGCATTGAAACATGTATAGTATCATATAAGAAATGAATCGCCAATCCAGGTTCGATGCATGATACAGGATGCTTGGGGCGTGGTACACGTGGGATGACCCAGAGTGAGTGGGTCCGGGGAGGGAGGTGGGAGGGGGGTTTGGGATGGGGAACACGTGTACACCCGTGGCAGATTCATGTTGACGTATGGCGAAACCAATACAATATTGTAATTAGCCTCCAATTAAAATAAATAAATTTAAATTAAAAAATAAATGGCTGTAGGAGAAGACAACTCATTTATAAACTCATTTAAAATGTTTTGATTTTTATTCATCTTGTGTTCATATCCTTATTCCTCTTTTCTTGCACATATTGGTCATGTCTGATTTTTCCCATATTCACTCACAATGTTTTCTGCATAGTTCTGGGTATTAATGATTGCTAACACACGCAAACATGCATGAAAAAACATATAATGTCATATTTATTGTCGTCTCCACCTATCTCTATTTCTTTTCCAGGTTTACTTCTGTTTCAGTTCAAGCCAGAGATATCTTACTTACACATTCTGGCCATTAGTTAGGCAACTCTACTACTCGGAGTTATTCTTTTCCCTGAGTTGTCCCTTTCCTCAGCTAGTTTCTTGTTGCACCATTCCCAAAACATTACTCCATCATAACATCTTCTGCAACTTCTCTAAAATCTTGATTCTCATTTTACTTCTTTACCTCAAGACTGACCTGTACCTTTGCCATTTCAGCCCCAAGAAAACCAAAGTCAAAGGGAATTTTGTTCTCAGCAGAGATCTAGTTCAAGGGTTAGGAAATCAGGGCCTCTGAATTAAATCCAGTCCATATCCTGTTTTCTGTACAGTTCATGAGCTGGGAATACTTTTCATATTTTTAAATGGTTGGTGGAGAAATGAAAGAAAATAATAGTTCATGACATGAAAATTGTATGAAAGTCAAATTTCAATGTCTATGAATAGTGGAATCTAGCCATGCCCATTTAGACATGTGTCTGTGATTGCTTTTTTTTTTTTTTTCAAGTATCACAATGTTTATTGATAGATACAAGTACATAAAATCAGGGCATGAACATGACTTGATAAATTAAGTAGACTTAATTTCAATACTATAATAAGAGGGACCAATTCAAATTCTCACCATTTGTTTCACACCCACAAAGACCACTTCAAGGGCATTTACGATCTCTCAAAACTGATCAGTTTTGTGCAAGTAAACCATGTTTCTTTTAAAGAGACTTGATTTTTATTCATTAGGAAAGACTGAACAGGCCTCAAGCTAACCTCATCTGCATTAAGCTGTCCTTTCTTAAAAAACCGAGGTGGCATATCCTTCGACTGTCCTTGCAGCTGGGATAAGAGTCCCTGACTCTGGTTATGGTAGAGCTGGCTTAGCCCCTGGCTTTTCATAAACTTGCCTCCCATCTCCCCAAACTGCGACTGTGTGGGAGGCATGATGTGTCCCCCATGGCCACTGAAGAGCTGATTTGAACGATGGCGCCCCATGGTGGGTGAAAATCTATCCTGGATAACTCCTGGACCAATACCAATTCCGCTTCCTGGCATTTGTCCAAACATATCAGCAAGTCCTCCAAGTGGGTCCCTATCTATTTTCATCCTGGGTGGCATAAACAGTCCCTCCAGAAAGAAGTCACTTCTCATCCCTTGAGCCATAGGAGCAGGAATAAATATTCCTAGATCTTTTACTGCATCTTGATGGATTTGATTGATCGTCTTTGGTCCATTGTCAAGAAAAGCTTTGCAAGGAGCCCAATGGTATTCTCGCAACTCTACAGTATCCTGCAGCAGGGAACGAATCCTCACCGGCAATTCCTTACTTAACATCAAGGAGCACATTCGGGCAAAGTACTGATCCATTAAGGACTTGGCTCGTTCATGGTCTAATCTAGACCCCACTGTCCTCATTATCTGACAGAGGCACTCCAAATCCTCTCCCATATCTTTGAGTTGGACTCTCTTCTTTTTTTCCAAAAGTGTTTTGATGCACTTATGAAGGATAGATTCATGAATAAGATCAAGCTTTCCAAGTTCTCCAATGAATTTGATGTTCCCCAACATCTTGATCTTAGCAATAGCTCTCTGTTCCTCCTCCTCAGGGAGGAGGGGATTTTCACGCTTATCATAGACGTCAACATTTCTGCTTTGGTTTTCAAATTCATCTTGTAATTTGGAAATTAGGAGGCGTCTGAATGTTGTGCTTTGCTTCTGTCCTGGTTGACCCTCTGCTGCTGGGCCATCAAAGTTTGGTGCATCTTCTGCCAATCGCAGACATAAGTGAGCATACAGTGAGCTATACTTTGGCTCTTCTAGGGCTTTGTCCACAATCAGCTGTATGACCCCTTTAAGGATGAGTTTAGACTCTACACCCACACTGAGGAGCTCAAGGCATAGCTTGCCAAACTTCTCAGGAGTAAGCTTGTTTAATATGCCTTACTTTCCTGAAGATTGCATCATGTCGTTCTTTTTCATTTGCGGAGTTGTTTGCTGCGGAGTTGTCATCTCGTCTAGTGCTTCGTGCAGGAATCCATTTCTGAGCGTTTTGCCCTGGGGTTTCCCCCGGGGACTCGCTGTTACCAGCAGTCTTGGGATAGTGCTGAGGTGCACCCCTACTTCCTCCTCCGCCCGAAGAAGCACTGAAACGAGAAGCACCCACTTCTGCGATCGCATTCTCCACTTTGGCGGCTTGACAACGAAGAATCTTCAAAAGAATAATATTAATGGATGGGGTGGGGAGGGAAGAGGATGGGAGAAATGAAAAACCTTCACCGAGAACTCAGCAGCTGCTACAGCAGCTGCCTCCTCAGGATCCGGTCGTCGGGGACAGGGAAGGGAGGGGGAAGGGGAACGGAAAACAAAAAAGGGGGAGGGAAGGGGGAGGAAGGAGTCTGAACCGGCTTGAAACGGCTCAGAAGAGTCGCTGCTGCAACCACCACCCGATACTCGCCGCCACCTCCATAGAGCTCCGACTCGCTGCTGGCCTGTGATTGCTTTTTGCACTATGACAGCAGAACTAAACGTTGCAATAGACACCAGATACCCTGCAAAGCCTAAAATATTAATTACTGTTTATAGAAACAGTTTGCCCACCCATGATCTAGATAAGACTTCCAAGTTTTGCAAAAATGTGAATTGTTTTTCACAGAGGTTAAATGATTTTCCCAAGGTCATGATAATTTATTGCTGAGAAAGGGCAGGGACTTTGATTCACACCCTCCTCACTCTATCACATGCAGCCTTCTTTTTATAAATATATAGTTAACCTTGTAACTGAAAAATAGGGGGAAATACAACTTTTCCTGAGATCTCCTGCATTTCCAACGTTAGTTACAAAACACACCATGTAGGAAATCAACACTTAAGATGCCTACTGAAACAAGGATTATTACAAAATACATAATTTGGCAGCAAAGATGATTTATACCTTCCCTAAGCAATAGATTTTAAAAATCAATGTTATTTCCAGTTAGGCAGAGTTGTACCAATACTCAGTCTACTCTATAGTATTCTATTTACATGTTATTTTTATATACAGATATATTCTTAGAGGAAAATGAGAACAATTCTCTGAGATAATTTATCATCTTGCTTTTAAATGAAAAAAAGAAATAAGTTCTGTTGCTGAAATGTTCTCCACGTGTTCCACCCGTGTCAGGATAAATAATTGTTTGATCAAAATAGAAGTTGCCTATGGGCCCCTGGCTGAGGAGTTGATTCATGAATTCTCATTAGTAATTACAACTCTAGAACGATCTAGCAGCCTTTTGACATTCTGCTCACCTACCTCCTTCCCCAGTCTTCCACCTTGGGAGAGACGGCAGTGTCTCCTTCAGGCAACTACAGATCTGTAGGGAAACAGAGGATACGAGCAAGGATTGCAGTAGGCCCTTGTTTATTCTTTCCCAGACAAAAGGAACAGGAAACTTCAAACAAAATGCTCTAATTATCACTCTGTAACTGTATTCCAAATTTCTACTTTCTTTCCTTTGGCGAAAATACTGCTCCTACTATATTCGAGAAAGGGGAAGGAGTCCTCTGCCATCTTATTGGAGCCCATCCGCGCTGCTACAGCGTCTCACACCAGTTAACTCTGCATGGGCCTCTGGTCACTGCGTTTTGATCAGCTTCCCTGGAGCAGTGGCCTTACTGCTGCCTGGGCCTCAGTGCAAAGCATGTAGGGGAGACAACACTACCTTTTACTCTCTGCCCCCTTGACTCCCCACACCATCGCAAGCCCTGATGTGACCGTGATCTGAGATTAAGGCCTAACTAGAGCAGACGGGACAACCCATGTACAACCATATTCTAGGGGACTTCACTCACGGTTCAGTGCTTAAGGCTTCCCCTTGCAAGGCAGAGGGTATAGGTTTGATTCCTAGTCAGGGAACTCAGATCGTACATGCCGCACAGTCAAAAAAATAAAACAACATAAAACAGAAGCAATACTGTAACAAATCCAATAAAGATTCAAACAAATTGTCCACATCAAAAAAAAAAAAATTCTTTAACGCCCCCCCGCACCCCCCACCGAAAACCGTATACTAAATCTGACTGCTGCCAGAGTCCAAGGACTAAGCTAACCTCAGCCTTATGTCTCCTCTGTGGACACAACCAGTCCAGAGACCTGCTCCTCATCTTGTCCCACCTCTAAAGAAGATATCCCCCTTTGTCAGACAGAGAATAAATTTTCTTATCACTTTAGGAAAATAACTACCGGTACCAACACAAATGGAATCTGTCTGGGGTCTTTTCTCCTTTTCTTATTAGGGAAATGCATAGGCTTAAGTAATAAGACAGCATTGGCTGGGGCTTTGGCAAGAAATGCCTAATATCGAATTCCTGAAAGTATCATCAGACCCCGTGTAAATAAAGACAAACGAAGTTTAACTCACTGTAGTGAGAAAGTCAGAGTCTTGGCAGTATCTCAAAAGGAGGAAATCTAGAAGTTCTGAGGTCTAGGCAGATCTTTGAAGGCAGGGGAATAATAAGGATTGGGCAACATTTATGATACAACAGTTTAGGATTGTTGCATACAGGGAGGTGAAGGTTCTGAAGTGATAAGTAAACTACTGTTTAATAAATGATCTCCATATATGAGCCGAATGCTATCTCTGATAAATGAATTTGTAGGAATTTCTTCAGAGAAGGCGATGGCACCCCACTCCAGTACTCTTGCCTGGAAAATCCCATGGACGGAGCCTGGTAGGCTGCAGGAGTTGGACACGACTGAGCGACTTCACTTTTCACTTTTCACTTTCATGCATTGGAGAAGGAAATGGCAACCCACTCCAGTGTTCTTGCCTGGAGAATCCCAGGGACGGGGGAGCCTGATGGGCTACCATCTATGGGGTCGCACAGAGTCAGACACGACTGAAGCAACTTAGCAGCAGCAGCAGCAGGAATTTCTTACAGCCAATAGTAAAATCATTTACTGATTTTGTCTTGTCCTTTCGTGCCCCACTCTTCCCCCAAAGAAAACAATTAAGTCATGGTGACATAGCTGGTTTCAGTCACTAGGGTGATCTTTAGTACTCATAGTAGCAGAAAAGGCCAGGTGTAGTGCTGACAAATCCAATTTGTGATTTGGAGGAACCAGAGATCAAATTGCCAACATCCACTGGATCATTGAAAAAGCAAGAGAGTTCCAGAAAAATATCTATTTCTGCTTTATTGACTATGCCAAAGCCTTTGACTGTGTGGATCACAATAAACTGGAAAATTCTGAAAGATGGGAATACCAGAGCACACGACCTGCCTCTTGAGAAACCTGTATGCAGGTCAGGAAGCAACAGTTAGAACTGAACATGGGACAACAGACTGGTTCCAAATAGGAAAAGGAGTCCGTCAAGGCTGGATATTGTCACCCTGCTTATTTAACTTATCTTCAGAGTACATCATGAGAAATGCTAGGCTGGATGAAGCACAAGCTGGAATCAAGATTGCCGGGAGAAATATCAATAACCTCAGATATGCAGATGACACCACCCTTATGGCAGAAAGAAGAACTAAAGAGCCTTTTGAAAGTAAAAGATGTAAGTGAAAAATTTGGCTTAAAGCTCAACATTCAGAAAACTTAGATCACGGCATCTGGTCCGATCACTTCATGGCAAATAGATGGGAAAACAGTGGAAACAGTGTCAGACTTTATTTTGGGGGGCTCCAAAATCACTGCAGATGGTGATCACAGACATGAAATTAAAAGACACTTTCTCCTTGGAAGAAAAACTATGACAAACCTAGATGGTGTATTAAAAAGCAGAGACATCACTTTGCATACAAAGGTCCCTACAGTCAAAGCCATGTTTTTTTCCAGTAGTCATGTACAGATGTGAGAGTTGGACCATAAAAAGGCTGTTCTCTGGTTCCTCTGCCTTTTCTAAGTCCAGCGTGTACGTCTCAAAGTTCTTGGTTCACTTACTGTTGAGGCCAGCATGAAGGATTTTCAGTATTACCTTGCTAGCTTGTGAAATGAGTGCTTACTGTTTCTCTTCTTTTGGTCTTAATTTTTTTTAATTATGAATTTGGTCTAGGTATTTAATCATTTTCATTAGCAAATTTCTTAGAGCACCTCTGAGACTTTTTTCTCCTTTATCTTGAGTATGTGCATGCTAAATCACCTCAGTCATGTCTGACGCTTTGTGAGCCCATGGACTGTAACCCACCAAGTTCCTCTGTCTATGGAATTTTCCAGGTAAGAATACTGGAGTGGATGGCCATTCCCTCCTCCAGGGCATTTTCCCTATTCAGGGATCAAACCCATGTGTCTTACGTCTCCTGCATTGGCAGGAGGGTTGTTTATCATTGGCAGCACCTGGGAAGCCCAGTTATCTTGAGTACTTCTTCTAAAAGTGTTTTTAATGTGGATTTTTGTGAGGCAAAACTTCGTAGTCCTTGTATACTTAACAAGGTTTTTACAGTACCCTCACTTTCAAATGGCAATTTGGCTACATATAAATTCTAGATTGAAAGTTCTTTTTAATACTTTAATGGTATTAATACATTGTTTTCTTAGAGTATTGTTACCTTTTCTTTTTTTCCTTTAAAAGTGATCTGTTTTTCTATGAAAATTTTAGAATTTTTCAGTATTCTTAATTTTTACTTTACTGAGATGTAGCTTTTCTTAATATTTCCTTTTGGTCACAGTGGATTCTTTTAATCTGAGACCTTTCACTTTTTTTTTTTTTTTTTAAGTTCTGCTGCTGCTGCTGCTGCTAAGTCACTTCAGTCGTGTCTGACTCTGTACGACCCCATAGACGGCAGCCCACCAGGCTCCCCCATCCCTGGGATTCTCCAGGCAAGAACACTGGAGTGGGTTACCATTTCCTTCTCCAATGCATGAAAGTGAAAAGTGAAAGTGAAGTCACTCAGTCGTGCCTGACTCTTAGCGACCCCGTGGACTGCAGCCTACCAGGCTCCTCCATCCATGGGATTTTCCAGTCAAGAGTACTGAGAAATTTCTTTTCATTATTAAAAAATTATCTTCTATTTTTTTCCTTTTTGTGATCCCTATTATATGGATGCTGATATTTCTCTATGTAGGTTCCATATTTTTAACATTTCCTTTATCTTTGTATGCTCTCTTCTAGGAGAACTGCCCAATTAGACTTTCCAGCTTTCTTGTTTTTTTTTTGTCTGTATCTGTTCCATTTTGTGGGGCTTCCCAGGTGGCTCAGTGGTACAAGAATATGCTCGCCAATGCAGGAGGCTCAGGAGACACGGGTTCAATCCCTTGGTTGTAAGATCCACTGGAAGAGGGCTTGGAAACCCACTCCAGTATTCTTGACTGGAAAATCCCACGGACAGAGGATCCTGGCAGGATGCGGTCCATTGGGTCACAAAGAGTCAGACACGACGTGTTAACTGAGCACAGCACAGCACACATTCTGTTTGTTGAATCTATTATGTGTTTCATGTCATATGGACTATTGTGTCTAATACTTTTCACACCTAACATCGCCAACTGATTTTCTGGACAGTGTCTATTATTTTCTTATTGTTATCTTAACTAAATCATGTCTACTGTACCTATTTAAAATTCTCTATTTAGGCAATTCCCTGGTGGTACATTGTAGGACTCCGTGTTTCCATTGCAGGGGGCCTTGGTTCCATAACTGGTTGGGGAACTAAGATCCCCAAAAGCTGTGGGGCATGGCCAGATAAGCAAATCAATCAATCCATCCTCTATTTAAAAACACCAGTTTCTTTTGATGCTTGTAAAAAGTTAATATTTTAAAATTTTGAAATAAAAATTCACTCAGTTGACATCTCTTTATTTAGAATGATCTACTCATATTCCTCTGGGTATATATATAGGCTACTCTGTCCAGGAATGCATATTTGGGGAAAATGAAAGAAAGAAATCTATTGTAGTTATTCAATTAGATCTCTTAACTCTCTCCCACAACATTCTAAATTTGTTGAAGGTCAGAAGCATCTTTTACATGTCTTGTAAAAGAGCTCTGGAGCTTTGTATAAAGATTTCCTTGAGTCTATGCTTAAGTACTGATTTGTCTATTCATAAGAAGAAATTACAAAGACCAAAGAAAGAATCACCAGAAAGCAATAGGCAATTAATTTCTGGGGCACAATCAGTTCAGTTCAGTTCAGTCACTCAGTCGTGTCCGACTCTTTGCAACCCCATGAATCGCAGCACACCAGGCCTCCTTGTCCATCACCAACTCCCGGAGTTCACTCAGACTCACATCTATCGAGTCGGTGATGCCATCCAGCCATCTCATCCTCTGTCGTCCCCTTCTCCTCCTGCCCCCAATCCCTCCCAGCATCAGAGTCTTTTCCAATGAGTCAACTCTTTGCATGAGGTGGCGAAGTACTGGAGTTTCAGCTTTGGCATCATTCCTTCCAAAGAAATACCAGGGTTGATCTCCTTCAGAATGGACTGGTTGGATCTCCTTGCAGTCCAAGGGACTCTCAAGAGCCTTTTCCAACATCACAGTGGCTGGGGTTATATTGAGTTTCACCTGACAGAAATCAGAGTCACACCATATACAATAAAAAATGAACAAGTGTGCAAAGAAGCAAGAATAATAATTAATGACTTGCAGAAAGAAAAAAAATCTCAGTGGAAAACCCACAAAAACTTAGGCAATACAATTAAAAGATAAGAATATTAAGGCTGCTTTTATAAATATATACCATATCTATGATTATTCTAGGTTACTGCCTGGAAAGAATTTCTGTACTACAGAAGAGGGAATGGGAAACCAGGAGGAGACGCCAGCAGTCTAAGAGATAAAACTGGGAGTCTAAGTATAGAGAGAAGAAGTCTAGCATTCATCTAGAAGGAGGGAGAAGAGTAGATAGAAGTACAGAGCACACCACAGAGACCTGCTGAGAAACCCATGTAAGTCTTCAGTTGATTTCTGATCATTGCATGTGTATGACGATCTCAAATTAAATGGACAAAATGAACCATCTTGAGCACGTTAATCCCTTTTCCCCAATCACCCCGTACTACTTAATAACTTCTAAAGTTTGGGGAAGAAGTGCTTGTGGTGGCATAGAATGCTATCTGTGCATTCAAGAACATGGGCATTCATTCATCAAGACTGATATGACTACAGTCAGGGCTAAGTACTCAGTCTTTGAACAAAAGAGATATTCCCCATGGGAACTAGCTAGGTCTCGGTGACTAATTGATTGTATTGGATCTTTTCTAATACAGGAAGGACAGAGAATGGGCTTTACTGAGATGGTCATAGATTCTTGATGTCAATAGGCAATCTCCATCCACAGTCCTTCTGCCAGCAATACCATCTGTGGACTTACAGAAAGCCTCATCCATTTGCCATGATATCTCATCAGACAACAAAACCAACTTATACCAGAAATGTAGCAATGGACTCACAGCCGTGGAATTTGGTAGGCATTTTACTAAATTCTCCAATAACTAGTATTAATCTACTTCATTTGGTAGAGTAGCCTTGTGTTCAGTAGCTGTACCAGCTGGTGCAAAGTGAAAAGGTAACAATGGTTACTCTACTACAAAGCAAAGTTGTAACATTCTCAAATTTATAGCTTATCACCAAGAACAATGCCAAGTACATAGTAGATACTCAATAATTTTTAAGTAAATAAATGAATGGCTCAGATCTTTATGATTCTCATTTTCTCATTTTGATAAGAAGCAGGTGTAAATTCTATTTGGGTTTAAGGTTGTTGCATCAAAACAGGTCACTTATTTTTCAGTAAAACATTAATTACTAAGAATTGATCAGAAATGCAGCTGCTTCTTTTTGCTGCTTCAAATTTTTATAGTACCTAGGAGAAAAATAATCAGTATACCAAACTGAAACACTCTTATGGCCATATCTCTTTAGCTAAGCCAAAATTATCTCTAATTTATCTCATAACAAAAACTCTCATACTCAAAGTATATCTTTTACTTCTTGGATTTTCAAGATATTATCAACCCAATAATGTGTGTGCATGCTCAGTCTCTTTGGTCATGTCAGACTCATTGCAACCCTGTGGACTGTAGCCCACCAGGCTCCACTGTCCATGGGATTCTGTAGGCAAGAATGTTGGAGTGGGTTGCCATGCCCTACTCCAGGGGATCTTCCCAACCTAGGGAACGAACCCATGTCTCCTGAATCTCCTACACTGCAGGTGGGTTCTTTCCCCACTGAGTCACGTGGAAACCCCACCCCAATAATGATGGTGCTCAGTGGGAAAGTTCTCACATACAGGACAGACGGGCATGAGCTCTTTTTCTGTCACCTTGAGAGATAAGTAGGAACAGAATTTCAATACATCTTTTTTAAGAGATTAATTACTTAATATGATGGCATTTCCATTTTCATATTAGCTGTGTCTTGCTTCCTTTTGGAATTAAAAATTCAATGAAAGCAAGCTGGGACTTAGGTTATTGCAATAAATCTTGCACAGGAAAATGGAAAAAATGGCATTAATGAACATACAATACTTAAATACAGATGATTAAACATTTGGGACAAAGCTAGGGAAGTTCTAGTATATTTTATACATATTGATATCCTCTATCATTCCTCAGAGTGTTTGTAAACATATTAGAACAAGCAAGAAAAGTTACAAAATAAAAATTTAAAGTGGATCTTGGCATGTAAAAATGAGAATAAAAAGTTAAATGTGTTGCATGTAAGTTTCTCTATATGGTAGATGGTTTTAGTATATCTTAATAAAAGTTTTCTTTATGTTTATTAAAAATGACTCAGTCCAAAAAATATTTATATCATTTATAGAACTGTTACATTTTAAGAAAAATTGCTCCTTCTATAACCCTGAAAAGAATTACATAGGTTAAGAAAAACTATTGCAAATTTTTTAAAAGCACCCTTGTGCCATACTTTACTTGTTTAGCAACATTCGCTCTGATTTAGCAGTATGATGTAAAGCATTTAGTTGAAACAAGCAGTTAATAGCATAGAAGCAATATCAGGTAAGCCATATGAGCTTGTAATTAAATGTTAATTGTCTTCTGATCCTTAAACTAGATACCTAAACTGAATAGACCACTATCAGCAAGAGATGCAAATTATATGAATGCTGTAGGTACCCCAACACAAGTGGATTGATAAATATTTTATTGCTTTCCTAAGTGTCACTGAAGAATTCTACATAATTTCCCTCATACTCTAAAAGCGGTAGTTTCAAAATGTTTGTCCTATTATAAATAATCAAAACTTATTTTAAATACAATTTTCCTGAGTGCCTCAGAAAGCTAACCAGAGATTGCATTTTGTATATTTTCTTTATGTAGATGAGAACTGGGGGCAATATACTTTTATATTTTTGATGATAAAATATCAACATTCTTCCATTCCAGCCTCTTTAACTTATGCATGTTATATGTATGGCTAACTGAACAATTTACTTTTTCATCTAAATACCCAGCATTCCCATACCTTTGTATATTTGCTTGCATTGTTAATACAATGTTTTCTCCCAACATCTATGTTGCCCAACAAATTCTATCTCCTGTCGCTAATATTTTACTCTTGTGTGAATATACTGATCCACATAGATAGAAATTAACTTTCCCTTCTTTGAATTTTCACAATGCTTTGATATTAGTATTTTTGGCATGACTCTCATTCTGTTGTATGATGTAGTTAGCATTTCAGAACTCAAAATTACTTTCATAAACTAAAGAACCTATAGGAAATAAAACTCGACATGTGAAATGCAAAGTATTCCATTTAGTGGGGTGGGGAACCCACTAAAACCCAAGAAGTGAATATTGTACATATAATAATAAATAATTATGGGATAGTGAATATGAATGGAAAATAGCCAGGCTGTCACATCTGGTTGTACTTTTTTATCTTATAATCAGAGAAGTTGACTAAGAAACACTCATTATATAAAGGAGGTCAGAAGGTACAAACTTCCAGTTATAAAATCTCCTAATAATGAATGGCACGGTGTCTATAGTTAATAATTCTGTATTAAATATTTAAAGTTGTTAAAAGTAGATCTTAAATTTCTCATAAGTTTTTTTTACTATGTGTGATGATGGATGTTATATAGACTTACTGTGGTGATCATTTCATAATATAAACAAATATTAAATCACATTGTACACCTAAAACAACTATTTTAGCAGTGTACAATCTTATTTTATTCTTTTTTCATTTACATATATATGTATCAATTCTTTCTCAGATTCTTTTCCCATTTAGGTTGTCACATAATATTGAGCAGAGTTCCCTGTGTTATACTGTAGGTCCTTGCTGGTTATCTGTTTAAAATTAATGGTGTGTACATATCAATCCCAAACTCCCTAACTATCCTTGAAACTAATCTAATGTCATATATTAGTTACATCTCAAAAAAGAACAAAAAACACATTATAGAAGCTAGGACCTTTTGAGGGGGAAAAGGGTAAAAGGATTTTTTTTTTTTAAGATTTAAAGGTTACTGTGCAAAAACTGATGTTTCATTTTATTCCAGTGATGGTAGAAAAATGAAGAATTTTCCTGTGAATTAAGTCTTTTAAACAGTCATTATTTTATTAATGGTGGGAAATACTGGTGTCTTCTTTTTTAGAAATTTTTAGTAAGTAGAGAATTTTATTTTTCTGAAATATTTAAATTAATTCTACCTAAAAAGGAAAAGTAACCTTGTAAGAGACAAACTTAATAGGTGCAACCACAATCAACTTTATATTGTTTATTTTATTAGTCCTTTCCACACAGAGTCTCAGACCCGATACTGAACTTGAAAAGGAAAATAAAGTCCTGTGTAATTTGAAAGCTAGGAAAATAGTGTCAGTTTTCTTGTTTGATTAACTAGGGGTTAAATAGAAAGTCTTATGGAAGGTTATGTCACCTTTTTTCACTGTTGAAATTTTTTCCAAAACTTAGCAGAGCAATTATATTTCACAGAGTATAGCATTTGAACACAGTTTCATTTTCACAGAAGCTTCAGGAACTTTCAGGGTATAAGGTTTATTAACACTAATGATAAAATCCTGTATTTTGAGGCACTATACAAGTGGGTATCAGTTCAGTTCAGTTCAGTTGCTCAGTCATGTCCTACTCTTTGCGACCCCATGAATCGCAGCACGCCAGGCCTCTCTGCCCATCACCAACTCCTGGAGTTCACTCAGACTCATGTCCATCGAGTCAGTGATGCAATCCAGCCATCTCATCCTCTGTCATCCCCTTCTCCTCCTGCCCCCAACCGCTCCCAGCATGAGTCTTTTCCAATGAGTCAACTCTTCACATGAGGTGGCCAAAGTACTGGAGTTTCAGCTTTAGTATCATTCCTTCCAAAGAAACCCCAGGGCTGATCTCCTTCAGAATGGACTGGTTGGATCTCCTTGCAGTCCAAGGGACTCTTAAGAGTCTTCACCAACACCACAGTTCAAAAGCATCAATTCTTCGGTGCTCAGTCTTCTTCACCATCCAACTCTCACATCCATACATGACCACAGGAAAAACCATAGCCTTGACTAGATGAACCTTTGTTGGCAAAGTAATGTCTCTGCTTTTGAATATGCTATCTAGGTTGCTCATAACTTTCCTTCCAGTGAGTAAGCATCTTTTAATTTCATGGCTGCAGTCACCATCTGTAGTGATTTTGGAGCCCCCCAAAACAAAGTCTGACACTGTTTCCACTATTTCCCCATTTCCCATGAAGTGATGGGACCGGATGCCATGATCTTCGTTTTCTGAATGTTGAGCTTTAAGCCAACTTTTTCACTCTCCACTTTCACTTTCATCAAGAGGCTTTTTAGTTCCTCTTCACTTTCTGCCATAAGGGTGGTGTCATCTGCATATCTGAGGTTATTGATATTTAATTCTATTCAAATGATGGGGTGAGACATTTCGTGTTCCATATTATTGAGTATCAATCTTATTAACTATTGCATCATTGCCTTAGGGCACATACTACACAGTCTTCTGTAAAAATCCATATTTAAAAGTAAGATAATTGCTGCAGATCACTGACTGAGGCCTTTGGTTTTACCCTTAGAGTGGAGATATTGTCCAAAATAAGTAGGGGATTCTGGAGATGCTATTGACCTGCTTAATTTGGCATGAGTGTGTGCAGTGGGAGTAAATCTGCTGACAAGCTCAGTTTCTCTCACTCGTCTGGTCTAAGGAGACACTGAGTCAACAGAATAGAATTCCAATAGCTTCCCTACTGCAAAGCTCATGCCCTTCAGAGTGATACCTTTGTCCTCTGAGGTTTATTCAACTGCTTTAGGAAAGTGATCGCCTGAGCAGTAAAAATAGAACAGTGTCCAATCAGAAGAGGGGGGAAAATAAGTTAGATTTAGCTTAAAACAGTGTAGCACATTTCAAAAAATGTATCTATTTTATTTATTTTTTTGGCAAATTTGTGTAAAATTAAACCTTCTTTGGAGCATACTTTATAGCATTTTTTTTTTTTTTTTTTAGGATATCTGACTCCTCTCCTTATCATTCTCATTCTCTCATAGAAGCAGGATGGTTTACAAATTTATCTCCCTATCTACAACTCACAACATGAAACGAAGTGGGGAAAATTGGCGCTCTCCTGAATTGGCAGCAAATCTGCTGCTGCTAAGTCACTTCAGTCATGTCTGACTCTGTGTGACCCCATAGATGGCAGGCCCACCAGGCTCCTCTGTCCATGGGATTCTCCAGGCAAGAACACTGGAGTGGGTTGCCATTTCCTCCTCCAATGCATGAAAGTGAAAAGTGAAAGTGAAGTCGCTCAGTCGTGTCCAACTCTTAGCGACCCCATGGACTGCAGCCTTCCAGGCTCCTCCATCCATGGGATTTTCCAGGCAAGAGTACTGGAGTGGGGTGCCATTGCCTTCTCCATTTCTACTTATTTATCCATTCATTGACATCTGCCCAGTAACTCCAAAGACAGGAATTGAGTCTAAGTAAATAACCACACCTTGATCCTGCCCCAGGCAGGTATTCTAGCATTCACTTGTCCCTGTGGCATGTAGTTTGTGTGTTTGAAGATTATATTTGGAATAAGCTTATTTCATAACAGCTTGGGACTATAGCCAACTCCAATCTTTTGACCTTCCCTATGAGAAAATTAAGGAAAATAACTTTATAAGGTTACTAGTAAGTAATTAACAGAGGTAAGACCTATAGGGTATCTTAGAGAATTGGGAAGTTAAAGAGTCATAACACCCTTTCAGTGATAGATTTCTATGAATTCCTAGGAATAAGACACTTCAGGTTCATTTTCTGTAGTAGTGTAGTCATTCATTCTAATATTATTCAAGCACCCACTATGGCTGGGGAAGGAAATGGCAACACACTCCAGTATGCTTGTCTGGGGAATCCCACGGACTGAGGAGCCTGGTGGGCTACAGTCCATGAGGTCGCAAAAGAGTAGGACATGACTGAACAACTAACACACACACACACACACCTTCTATGAAATAGGCTTGTGCTCCAGACAAACTGTAATTTTGACAAAACATGGCTTGTGTATGTTAAGTGATACAGATAATCTGGAAGTTGCAACGCAACGGATTAAGTGCTCCTTGAGATACAGTGATCATACTGAAAAAAAGTTGGCTGAGAAGTATTTGAGGCACAAAGGCCCCAGAGAAAATTTGTGGATATTTTGGGTGCAGGGTCACATTCTTGGAAAATGGAAAGTGATTTGTGAGGAAATGAAGTAACTGTATATAAATTCTGCTTTCAAGAAATCTGATTAAGCAAACAACTGCAAAAGAAAGGCTTTGTGTTACAATGACAGGCATCAAAGAGGGATCCCCCCACTCCACCCCCCCACCACCCCAATGAAACAGTTAAGTGTATTTATACACCATAAGAAAGAATCCAACACATAGAGATATAATTAATGGGGCAAAACACCTTCAGAAATGAGATGCATTGGATCTAGATTATTGGCTATACTTTCTAACAAGGAAAATAAGATAATGACAAGGAGTAGATACTTGACATCCAAATATAAAGCAAGGTTGCCAGCTAACACAGAAAGAAAGCCAGGCCAGGAAAGGAGTAAGATGAGAGGGGTGAATACTATCCTTGTATTTGTGGGAGCTGGAAGACAGAGAAGAAATGGGAGAAGCAACTGACCAAGGATGTTTTGTATTTTTGTTCTTTTGTATTGAAAGACAAGCAGAGATTAGAAAGTGTTCACTTTTAGTACCAACGATAAAGCTCAGGAATGCAAGAGGTGCGGAACAATCAGGTGAGAGGAAGAGTTGATGGTTTGGCCATTTTCAGGACAGTGGAGAAGAAATACTTGAGATGAAGTCTTTGGGAAGGCTGCAGAGAAAGTATCGGAACTTCCAAACCTCAAAATGCCCAAAATACAGAGAAAGAAGTCAACACAGGATAAAGAGAGGGAAACTAAGGGTCTCAATATAGTAAAAGACCATAGATACATGGGAGGAGGAGATAGAGAAAGCCAGGGGGCTTAGATGACTAAAAGGGTTGGTGGATACTAACAATCCCAAATTGGGGAACCTTCAGCTGGTAACTTCCTGTGTGCTATCTTGAAGTGTATATTGAAGCACTGCTGCTGCTAAGTCACTTCAGTCATGTCTGACTCTGTGCGACCCCATAGATGGCAGCCCACCAAGCTTCCCCGTCCCTGGGATTCTCCAGGCAAGTGATTATATTTGAAGATCAAATAAATAGGATAACCATGGAATTGGATAGGACCTCAGCTTGCATATGGAAACCATCCAGAAGAATGAAGAAAAATGAGATGGAAAGAAGACTGTAAAATGGGAGCCAAACCCCTCAATGAATATGGAGAAGGACTGATTCACCAGAAAATTGACAAAAGAGGGGAAGTTTATGTTACAGAGCCCAAGCTCACTCTGCTTTCCACACAACAGATCAATGAATAAGAGATGAGGTGTTGAGGCAAGGAATATGACTATTCAGAGAGCCAACTGGCAGAAAAGGTGGCAGACTAATGTCTCAAAATATCCATCTTATGAAGGTCTGGATGTCAGGTTCTTTTATAGATCAGAGATGGGGGCAGGTGAGTAAACAAAGTGAAAAGACCATTAGTCTTGCAAATATCTCAGAATGGCAAGCCTCTGCCAGAGGATGTTTTCATTTCTTCTTTCCTGCCATCAGTAGGTGGACAGGGTTCTGAAAAAGGCACTTTACCAGTCAGGCAGAGGGGCAGGATTCTCTGAAACAGGACATTATGTATGATTTTAAAAACAAAAGCAAGTTTCAATGCCATTCTCCCAAATCCGAATCGCCAGTCCAGGTTCGATGCAGGATACAGGAAACTTGGGGCTGGTGCACTGGGATGACCCAGAGGGATGGTATGGGGAGGGAGGTGGGAGGGGGGTTCAGGATTGGGAACACGTGTACACCCATGGTGGATTCATGTTGATGTAAGGCAAAAACAAAAAAAATATTGTAAAGTAAAATAAATAAATAATAAATAAAAATTTTAAAAAGAACTTAAAAAAATAAAATAAATAAAAACAAAAGCAATGAAAAGCAAGTCAAAGAAACAATTCCAAGATGGAATCAGAATTGGCTGTTCCCTGAAACCTTTAGAAGGTGGTAAACTTGATTACTATAAACTTTATAAAGACAAGAGGTTTTTCTCACATGCATATGTAATAATGGTCTAGAACTGGCCAAAAAAAAAAACACAACAACCTAGGAAAAATGCTATGATTGCGTTAGAAACCTTGGGGTGTAGGAGAATGAACAAGACTGTGCTTGAAAGGGCAAAAGTGAAGTCAGGTGTTTGGAGGACATCCAGGTTTCAGTTGAGGCATAGAGGAGAAATGTATAGAGAATTTGTCATATGCTTCCATCTGGAATATTACAACATGTACTTAGTTTTAAAGAGAACCATTTCAAAAGCTTCTGGTGCCCTTTCAAGGTGATTTCTTAAGGGGAAGAGTAAATGCACATGTTTATCTCTGTATCTATCCCAAGTAGGCATCTGTATACTTGAGATAAGGGACTGGTCCTGTTTGTTGAATCCTCATCTGATATACAGTTTAGCAAACAACAGACTCTTAATAAATACTTGTGCCTGCCATATTATAGGTGACCCACCTATACTTGTAGAATGACTGTTATCCAGGACATAGTATATAAAGCCTTCTTCATGTTTGCTTCTTGTTTGTTTTAACCTTTGAAGAATAAGAGCTTCCCTGGTGGCTCAGATGGTAAGCATCTGCCCGCAATGCAGGAGACCCAGGTTCGATCCCTGGGTTGGGAAGATCCCCTGGAGAAGGAAATGGCAACCCATTCCAGTACTCTTGCTTAGAAAACTCCATGGATGGAGGAGCTTGGTTGACTTCAGTCCATGTGGTCACAAAGAGTCGGACACGACTGAGTGACTTCACTTTGAAGAATACAATGGCTTCCAAAGTGAAGAGTTTTTCCCAGCCTGTGCATCTAAAAAACTGGTCTGAGACCTTCTCTTTAAATAATTAAATTCTATAAAACAGGACATCTTTTCTCCCAGTTTGAAAAGGGTAGCCATTTTTCTGCCTATGAGAACCTTCCATTTCTTTTTGTATTATGGTGTAATTCATGGATTTTTATTTTAATGATAAAAAAATCCAGTCAGAAAACTGCCATTTTTTTCCAAGCCTTCTTTAAGTAGACACCTAACTACTATCCAGTTTCACAGTGGACATTTATATTTTTTTCTCATGCTTGTAGCTGTTTTGCGTTAGTACTGATAGATGAGCATAATTACTGCTGCAAAAGTAAGTTAAAAAAAAAAAAAACCTTTAAAAATCTAAAAGTGTCATTATCAGTGAAAATTCTATTAAATTCTAGGTTATATATGAGACATTTTGCAGTTGATACTTCCATGTGCTCATAATAATACAGATAAATTTAGTTATTGGATATTCCCCCCTAACTAGGATATAAAGTTATTCCATTTTATCTAACACGTGTCCATTTAACTTCACAAAGAATTTTAAAGATTTCATTTTATGTAATTTTATAAATATTAGTCCTGTTAATATAAATGTTTGTTTCCTTAGACTCATTTTGAGTTTGAGTATTCATTTTCAAATAGTCAAATATTTATAGAGTACCTACAATGCAAAAAGTGACATGCTAGATTTTTGCTAGAAGACTGGGATTAAACTGACTTCAGATACAAAAAGTTCAATATGTATGCATAATGAGACATGCTATTTGTTTACAAAACTGTAGAGGTCTATTATAGAATGATCAATGATATTTATTTTTTTAATTACTACAAACAATTCTGATGATTATATATAAAAATATCTGAGTACTTCTGAGTACTGACAAAATTTGTTCTTGACAAGGTTTATTCTTTTGGATTTCTGTTCTCCTATTTCACTAAACTGTGTTCTATTCTGCTATTGTATTCCCTTGAACTTGGCAGGATGCATTATGCAAATAAGTACCTGGTTCCTATCTATCAGCATGTGAGATCCCCAAAATGTCTGCTTTAACATGCTGATTAAAGTTAACCCCATGCAAATAGGAGAGCACACTAACTCAGTGCAAGATAAATGTCAAGGGTGTTCTGTATTCTTTCATACAAACTTTCCATTATAAATGTGACAGAATTAAGATGTTTTCAGTATACCATGATAAAAGACTGAATCCGTGTTTCACAACAAAAAGCTTCTTAAATAAATCCATTGATCTCATTAAGATTAACCAAGGAGAAGGCATGTATTGGCACTGAGGTAAGTCATGAATGTATAGGGACAGTTTTAAATAATCATAAAATTAATATATCTTCAGAATACATCCTATAGGCAAAAAATTCTATTGAGTAGTATAATTAATAGGATCCCTGGTGACTCATGATGCAGAGTACATCATGAGAAATGCTGGGCTGGAAGAAGCACAAGCTGAAATCCAGATTGCCGGGAGAAATATCAATAATCTCAGATATGCAGATGACACCACCCTTATGGCAGAAAGTGAAGAGGAACTAAAAAGCCTCTTGATGAAGGTGAAAGAGGAGAGTGAAAAAATTGGCTTAAAACTCAATATTCAGAAAACGAAGATCATGGCATCCAGTCCCATCACTTCATGGGAAATAGATGGGGAAACAGTGGATACAGTGTCAGACTTTGTTTTTTTGGGTTCCAAAATCACTGCAGATGGTGACTGCAGCCATGAAATTGAAAGATGCTTACTCCTTGGAAGGAAAGTTATGACCAACCTAGATAGCATATTCAAAAGCAGAGACATTACTTTGCCAACAAAGGTCCGTCTAGTCAAGGCTATGATTTTTCCTGTGGTCATGTATGGATGTGAGTTGGACTATGAAGAAAGCCGAGCGGTGAAGAATTGATGCTTTTGAACTGTGGTGTTGGAGAATACTCTTAAGAGTCCCTTGGACTGCAAGGAGATCCAACCAGTCCATTCTGAAGGAGATCAGCCCTGGGATTTCTTTGGAAGGAATGATGCTAAAGCTGAAACTCCAGTACTTTGGCCACCTCATGTGAAGAGTTGACTCATTGGAAAAGACTCTGATGCTGGGAGGGATTGAGGGCAGGAGGAGAAGGGGACGACAGAGGATGAGATGGCTGGATGGCATTGCTGAGTTGATGGACGTGAGTCTGAGTGAACTCCGGGAGTTGGTGATGGACAGAGAGGCCTGGCGTGCTTCGATTCATGGGGTTGCAAAGAGTGGGACAGGACTGAGCGACTGAACTGAACTGGTGACTCAGATGGTAAAGAATCTGCCTACAATGCAGGAGACACCGGTTCAATCCCTGGGTCAGGAATATCCCCTGCAGAAGGGAAAGGCAATCCATTCCATTATTCTCGTCTGGAGAATCTAAAGGACAGAGGAGCCTGGAGGTCCATGGGATCACAGAGTCGGACATGACTGAGCAACTAACACTTTCACATAGACTGCAGACTAGGACAGATATCAGTCAAATGGATTTCAAAGCTTGGGCAAGTGACAACATTACCTTTCTGATATTGTCTTGCCTCACCAGGAAAATGCATATAACACTATCTATTTTATAGTTGAGAAATGGATTATTTCCTGCCATTTGGTAATAAGAAACTAATACAGACATCAGAAATATACCTTCAGACACAGAAGTGCATGCAGACCATCAGATGAGAGCAGACAGGAGTACCTGAATATATAGACCCACACAAAACTTGGTAGAATGAAGGAACTAGGAGGGGAAATTGGAGTGTTAGTAGGACAGGACCAGCCCTCGACAGGTGGGGAAAATGAAGTAGGGGTCCAATCCCCACATCGGGGCAATTGTCTGAGTCAGAGAAGAAACATTAAAGGCTGAGAGTGAAACAGCTGATCTGTGGCAGCCTAAATGGAATGAGAATCAGTCCTTGCCACAGCCATATATACCCTAGATGGCGCAGTGGCTGGGAGCTGGAGTTTAGAGATTGTGGAGGTATCCCAGGGTGAGGGCTGCTGTTGACTGCAGAGAGATGGATCGAGGGGATGTGAAGGAGTAGATTGTGGTGGGAAATGCCTGTGGAGGAAAACAGATAGGCTGGCCCATCAAACACCTGATGAACCAAACTACAGAGTAGGAGCCCACCCAGGGTGGCCCGTTAAGTGCCTGATGTTTCGATCTACAGAGTAGGACCCCAGGAGAGGGGCCCCTCTATGTGCCTGATGCACCGAGCAACAGAGAAGGACTCCAGGCAAGGAAGCCCTCTAAGTGCCTGAATCGGCAGCGTTACAGAGAAAGACTGGCCAAAGAGGCTTTCTGATCACCAGCTACAAGAGGCTCGATAATAGACTCTGATAGGGCCATAACTCCTACTGTGGATGGAGGCAGTCCATGTCCCTGCACACTTGGTGCCACCAGGGTACCTGCAAGCCCAGCACTGCGCTACCTTCACGCTTAACTGTCAATGGGGCAGAGCTGCCCCAGGCAAAAAAAGTCTTGTGCCTATGCGTGCAGGGTCACTTTGGCAGTGCCCGACCCTTTGTGACCCTGTGGATGGTGGCCTGCCAGGCTTCTCTATCAGGGAGCGGGTTTCTCCCGGCAAGAATACTGGAGTGTATTGGCAAATACTGGTTGCCATACCCTTCTACAGCACTAAATTTCCTGCTGTCCTAGCTGCCAACTCCCCTGAGAACCTGGTGTTGCCATAACCCCTGCGACTCAAGCAGCTGCACCACCTCCACACCTGGCCCTCACAGGGGCAGACCCAAGCCCTCCAGGGCAGCCTCAGGAGCAAACCCAGTAGATGAACCATATCCAGAGGTGGAAATAAAGCCACAATTGAAACCCAGGGGCAGTGTGATTAAGGAAGAAGACCCAAAAACCTTCCCATCAACTGTACAAGCTGCAGGTTAAATCCACATGATCAGCTAGGAAGACTCTGCGTCTGTGGAATATATAAAAGGTCATTGAGGGCTCCCACAAAAGAAAGACACTGGTTCTGATAGCTGTGGACATTGGAGGCAAGAACACAGAGGAGGAGATTAGATCTGAGCTGCCCTCACAGCAAGTCCAGAGATCAGCACAGTGTTACAGGGGATCCTAGGGAGGCAAAATGGACTTTGACTCCTAGTGAGGGAAAGGAGTCTGACAGCAGTGACTCAAGAAAACATTTATTATTCCTATGTTTTGACTTGTTCTGTAGATTCTTTTGGATTTTTTTTCTATCCCCTACCTCCACCCGGTTGCAATGGTCAATTTTATTGGCACTACAAAATCTAAGCTTTTGAGCCTTTTTATTTTTTTCTTTTTTTTCCCTCAGTCACATTTTTTATTGTTATAAATTTCTGCCTCTATGTTGGGTTTTGCAGTTCTGGGGAGTTTTTATTTTTCTCTTTTTTTTAATTTTAATTTTAAATTTTAAAACCTATTATTATTTTTCTACATTTATTTCTTTGTCTGCTTTTCCTACTGTTCTTTTCCCCTTGCAGTTAATTTTCAATGTATATAAATCTTCTTCATTTACCTCTATTTAGCTTTGAATATCTATTCTTTTTTTCTTTCCTTTCAACATATTTGTTAGTTTTGTTTCATTGCTTTATTCCCCACTTGGTACCTTCCTTTAGTTTTGTTTTCCAGTTCGTGCTTTAGTTTTCATTCTTAACTGGTAAATATAATTTTTTATTTCCTTTGTTCACCAAGTCTAACTATTGTACTTTTTTTGTTGTTGGACTGTTTTGACTTTGCTCATGGGTGTATATTGTATATTCCATTATTTTAATTATTATTTGCCTGATTTTGTAACTGTCACTTGTATTGGGTTCATCCTTGGTTTCTCATTTTTAGATATTTGTTTTAATCTCACTTAATGCCATAACAAACCACTTGTGAAATCTTCATTCCTGACCAGAGATCAAGCCTTGAGCCTTTGGGGTGGGAGAACTGACTCCAAGACCCTAGACTGCTGCTGCTACTGCTAAGTCATTCAGTCGTGTCCAACTCTGTGCAACCCCATAGACGGCAGCCCACCAGGCTCCTCTGTCCATGGGATTCCCCAGGCAAGAACACTGAAGTGGGTTGCCATTTCCTAATCCAATGCATTAAAGTGAAAGTGAAGTCACTCAGTCATGTCTGACTCTTCTCGACCCCGTGGACTGTAGCCCACCAGGCTCCTCCATCCATGGGATTTTCCAGGCAAGAGTACTGGAGTGGGGTGCCATTGCCTTCTCCAAGAACAAACCCTAGGGGGTATCAAATAGTGAGAACTCACAC
>NW_011494961.1:2576348-2578349 GCF_000754665.1 Bison bison bison
GGAAGAATCAATTAATAAAAACCTAGAAGAATTAAAGAATAAACATACAGAGACAAACAACACAACTACTGAAATTAAAAATACTCTAGGAGGAATCAATAGCAGAATATCTCAAGCAGAGGAACAAATCAGTGATCTGGAAGATAAAATGATGGAAATAACTTCTGAAGAGCACAATAGGGTATAAAGAATGAAAAGAACTGAAGAGAGTCTCAGAGACCACTGAGACAGTATCAAATGCACCAACAATTGAATAACAGGGGTCCCAGAAGAAGAAGAGAAAAAGAAAGGGTATGAGAAAATTTTTCAAGGTATTATAGTTGAAAAATTCCCAACATGGAAAAGGAAATGGTCAATCAAGTCCAAGAGGCACAAAGAGTCTGATACAGCATAAACCCAAGGAGAAACATGCCAAGACACATACTAATCAAACTAACCGAGACTAAAACACAAAGAAAGAAAATTAAAAGCAGTGAGGGAGAAGCAACAAGTAACATACGAGGGAAACCCCATGTGCTTAACAGCTGATCTTTCAGCAGAAACTCTTCAGGCCAGAAGGGAATGGCAGGATATATTTAAAGTACTGAAAGGGAAAAAGCAACAACCAAGATTACACTACCTGGCAAATATCTCATTCAAAACTGATGGAGAAATGAAAAGTTTTTCAGACAAGCAGAAGTTAAGAGAATTCAGTACCACCAAGCCAGTTATACAACAAATGTTAAAGGGACTTATATTTAAAGTCAAGTTAAAGTCAAGAAATACAAGAGAAGGAAAAAAAATCTACAAAATCAACCCCAAATAATCAAGGAAATGGCAATAGGAACATATGTATCAATAATTACTTTAAATGTAAATGGATTAAATACTCCAACCAAAAGACTCAGACTGGCTGAATGGATAAAAAAAAACAAGACCCATATATATGTCGTCTATAAGAAACCACTTCAGACCTCAAGACATACGTAGACTGAAAGTGAGAGGATGGAAAAATATATTCCATGCAAATGGGAAGCAAAAGAAAGTTGGAGTATCAATCCTCATATCAGACAAAACAGATCTTAAAGAAGATTACAAGAGATAAGGGAAGATTACATAATGATCAAGGGATCAATCCAAGAAGAAGACACAACAATTGTAAATATCTATGCATCCAACAAAGGAGCACCTCAATACATAAGACAAACACAGACATAAAAGGAGAAATTGACAGTAACACAATAATACTAGGAGACTTTCACACCCCACTCACACCGATGGACAGATGGTCAAAACAGAAAATTAATAAGGAAACGCAAGTCTTAAATGATACATTAGATGGGATGGATCTCATTGATATCGTTAGGACATTCCATCCAATTGCAGAAGAATACACCTTCTTCTCAAGTGCACATGGATAGACCACATCAGTTCAGTTCAGTTCAGTCCCTCAGTCGTGTCCGACTCTTTGCCATCCCATGAATCGCAGCATGCCAGGCCTCCCTGTCACCATCTCCTGGAGTTCACCATCACCATCTCCTGGAGTTCACTCAAACTCACGTCCATCGAGTTGGAGATGCCATCCAGCCATTTCATCCTCTGTCGTCCCCTTCTCCTCCTGCCCCCAATTCCTCCCAGCATCACAGTCTATTCCAATGAGTCAACTCTTGGCATGAGGTGGCCAAAGTACTGGAGTTTCAGCTTTAGCATCATTCCTTTCAAAGAAATCCCAGGGCTGATCTCCTTCAGAATGGACTGGTTGGATCTCCTTGCAGTCCAAGGGACTCTCAGGAGTCTTCTCCAACACCACAGTTCAAAAGCATCAATTCTTCACCGCTCAGTTTTCTTCCCAGTCCAACTCTCACATCCATACATGACTACTGGAAAAACCATAGCCTTGACTAGACGGACCTTTGTTGGCAAAGTAATGTCTCTGCTTTTGAATATGCTGTCTAGGTTGGTCATAACTTTCCTTCCAAGGAATAAGAGTCTTTTAGGATGCAATCACCATCTGCAGTGATT
>NW_011494961.1:2578449-2580864 GCF_000754665.1 Bison bison bison
TTCTTATCTCTTTTTGCTATTCTTTGGAACTCTGCATTCAGATGCTTATATCTTTTCTTTTCTCCTTTGCTTTTCACTTCTCTTCTTTTCACAGCTATTTGAAGGCCTCCTCAGACAGCCGTTTTGCTTTTTTGCATTTCCTTTCCATGGGGATGGTCTTGATCCCTGTCTACTGTACACTGTCGCGAATCTCTGTCCATAGTTCATTAGGCACTCTGTATATCTGATCTAGACCACATATGGGTCACAAATTAAACCTTAGTACATTTAAGAAAGTTGAAATCGTATCAAGCATCTTCTCTGACCACAGCACTACGAGACTAGATATCAATTACAAGAAAACAACTGTGTGAAACCAAACATATGGAGATTAAACAACACGTTTCTAAATAACCAACATGTTACTGAAAAAATCAAAAAAATTCTAGAACAAATGACAATGAAAACATGACAACTCAAAACCTATGGGATGCAGCAAAAGCAGTTCTAAGAAGGTAGTTTATAGCAATACAATCCTACCTCAAGAAACAAGAAAAAACATCAAATACACAGCCTAACATTAAAACTAAAACAACTGGAAAAACAAGAACCAAAAAAACCCAAAATTAGTAGAAGGAAAGAAATCATAAAGATCCAAGCAAAAATAAATGAAAAAGAAATGAAAGAAACAATAGTAAAAATTAATAAAACTAAAAGCTGGTTCTTCAAGAATATAAACAAAATTCACAAACGTTTAGGCAGACTGATCAAGTAAAAGAGAGAGAAGAATCAAATCCAGAAAATGAGAAATGAAAAAGGAGAGATTAAAGCAGACAATGCAGAAATACAAAGGATTATAAGAGACTATTGTGAACAACTATATGGCAATAAAATGGATAACCTGGGAGAAATAGATTCTTAGAAAAGTTCAATCTTCCAAGACTGAACCAGGAAGAAATAGAAATTATGAACACCCCAATTACAGGCACTGAAATTGAAGCTGTGATCAAAAATCCCCCCAAAAACAAAAGCCCAGCACCAGATAGCTTCACAGGAGAATTCTGTCAAACATTTAGATATGAGCTAATGCTATATGGCAAAACCAATACAATATTGTAAAGTTAAAAAAATTAAAAAATATATATTTTTAAAAAAAGAGCTAATGCCTATCTTTCTAAAAACTCTTTCAAAAAACTGCAGAGGACAGAACACTTCCAAACTCATTCTATGAGGCTACCATTACCCTGATACCAAAATCAGACAAAGACAACATAAAAAAAGGAAACTAAGGCCAATATCACTGATGAACATAGATTCAAAAATCCTCAGCAAAATTTTAGCAAACAGAATTCAGCAACACATCCAAAAGCTCATACACCATGATAAATTTGGGCTTATTCCAGGAATGCAAGGATTCTTCAATCAATCAATGTGATACAGCATATTAACAAATTGAAAGGTTAAAAACCATATGATAATCTCAATAGATGCAGAAAAAGCCTTTGACAAAATTCAGCTCCCATTTATGATAAAACTCTTCAAAAAATGAGCACAGAAGGAACTTAACTCAACACTGTAAAGGCCATAGAAGGCAAGCCTACAGGAAACATTATTCTCAGTGGTGAACAACTGAAAGCATTCCCCCTAAGATCAGGAACAAGACAAGGGTGTCAACTTTCCCCACTGTTATTCAACATAGTTCTGGAAGTCCTAGGTACACCAATCAGAAAAGAAAAAGAAATAAAAGGAATCCAGATCAGAAAAGAAGTAAAGCTCTCACTGTTTGCAGATGACATGATACTGTACATACAAAACCCTAAAGATAGTATCAGAAAATTACTAGAGCTAATCTGTGAATTTAGAAAAGTTGCAGGATACAAAATCAATACACAGAAATCATTTGCATTTCCATATACTAACAATGAAAAATCAGAAAGAGAAATTAAGGAATCAATCCCATTCACCATTGCAACAAAAATAATTAAATAATCTAGGAATAAACTTACCTAAGGAGACACTTATTGCCAAATTCAGACTTAAATTGAAGAAAGTAGGGGAAACCACTAGACCATTCAGGTATGACCTAAATCAAATCCCTTATGATGATACAGTGGAAGTGAGAAATAGATTTAAGGGGCTAGATCTGATAGACAAAGTGCCTGATGAACTATGGATGGAGGTTCGTGACATTGTACAGGAGATAGGGATCAAGACCATCCCCAAGGGAAAGAAATACAAAAAAGCAAAATGGCTATCTGAGGAGGCCTTACCCTGTGAAATAGCTGTGGAAAGAGGAGAAGCGAAAAGCAAAGGAGAAAAGGAAAGATATTCCCATCTGAATGCAGAGTTCCAAAGAATAGCAAGGAGAGATAAGAAAGCCTTCCTCAGCGATCAATGCAAAGAAATAGAGGAAAACAACAGAATGGGAAAGACTAG
>NW_011494961.1:2580964-2581495 GCF_000754665.1 Bison bison bison
GGCAAAGTAATGTCTCTGCTTTTGAATATGCTGTCTAGGTTGGTCATAACTTTCCTTCCAAGGAATAAGAGTCTTTTAGGATGCAATCACCATCTGCAGTGATTTTGGAGCCCCAAAAAATAAAGTCTGACACTGTTTCCACTGTTTCCCCATCTATTTTTCATGAAGTGATGGGTGAGTGATCACACCATTGTGATTATCTTGGTCATGAAGATCTTTTTTGTACAGTTCTTCCTTTATTCTTGCCACCTCTTCTTAATGTCTTCTGCTTCTGTAAGGCCCATACAATTTCCGTCCCTTATCGCGCCCATATTTCCATGAAATGTTCCCTTGGTATCTCTAATTTTCTTGAAGAGATGTCTAGTCTTTCCCATTCTGTTGTTTTCCTCTATTTCTTTGCATTGATCGCTGAGGAAGGCATTCTTATCTCTTTTTGCTATTCTTTGGAACTCTGCATTCAGATGCTTATATCTTTTCTTTTCTCCTTTGCTTTTCACTTCTCTTCTTTTCACAGCTATTTGAAGGCCTCCT
>NW_011494961.1:2581595-2582257 GCF_000754665.1 Bison bison bison
GCTCCTCCATCCATGGGATTTTCCAGGCAAGAGTACTGGAGTGGGGTGCCATTGCCTTCTCCAAGAACAAACCCTAGGGGGTATCAAATAGTGAGAACTCACACAAAGGAAACCACTGCAATACAAGACCAGGCATCACCCAATGACCAATAGCACCTTGTGCAGGACACCTCATCTAAGTAACAAACAAAACAAAAAAATTCAAACCCAGTCATCAGCAGACAGGATTACCACCTCACTCAGCCTTGCCCATCAGAGGAAAAACAAACAAACAAAAACTCAGCACAAATCTCACCCTATACGAAGCTTACACAAACCACTGGACCGACCTTAGAAGGCAGAAACCAAAAGGAAGAAAGAATTCAACCTTGAACCCTGGAAAAGGAGACCTCAAACATAATGTTAAAAAAAAAAATTAATGAAAAGGCAGAGAAGTGCTACACAAATGAAGGAACAAACTAGAAACACAGAAGTCCAAACAAATGAAGAGGAAATAGGCAAACTACCTAAAAAAGAATTCAGAATAATGATAGTAAAGATGATCAAAAATATTGAAAGCAAAATGGAGAAAATGGAAGAATCAATTAATAAAAACCTAGAAGAATTAAAGAATAAACATACAGAGACAAACAACACAACTACTGAAATTAAAAATACTCTAG
>NW_011494961.1:2582357-2586994 GCF_000754665.1 Bison bison bison
CAGAGATGATGCTGTGAAATACTGCACTCAATATGTCAGCAAATTCGGAAAACTCAGCAGTGGCCACAGGACTGGAAAAGGTCAGTTTTCATTCCAAATCCAAAGAAAGGCAATGCCAAAGAATGCTCAAACTACTGCACAATTGCACTCATCTCACAACACTAGTAAAGTAATGCTCAAAATTCTCCAAGCCAGGCTTCAGCAATAAGTGAACCGTGAACTTTCAGATGTTCAAGCTGGATTTAGAAAAGGCAGAGGAACAAGAGATCAAATTGCCAACATCCGCTGGATCATGGAAAAAGCAAGAGAGTTCCAGAAAAACATCTATTTCTGCTTTATTGACTATGCCAAAGCCTTTGACTGTGTGGATCACAATAAACTGTGGGAAATTCTGAAAGAGATGGGAATACCAGACCACCTGACCTGCCTCTTGAGAAACCTGTATACAGGTCAGGAAGCAACAGTTAGAACTGGACATGGAACAACAGGCTGGTTCCAAATAGAAAAAGGAGTACGTCAAGGCTATATATTGTCACCCTGCTTATTTAACTTCTATGCAGATTACATCATGAGAAACGCTGGGCTGGAAGAAGCACAAGCTGGAATCCAGATTGCTGGGAGAAATATCAATAACCTCAGATATGCAGATGACACCACCCTTATGGCGGAAAGTAAAGAGGAACTCAAAAGCCTCTTGATGAAAGTGAAAGTGGAGAGTGAAAATGTTGGCTTAAAGCTCAACATTCAGAAAATGAAGATCATGGCATCTGGTCCCATCACTTCATGGGAAATAGATGGGGAAACAGTGGAAACTGTCAGACTTTATTTTGGGGGGCTCCAAAATCACTGTAGATGGTGATTGCAGCCATGAAATTAAAAGACACTTATTCCTTGGAAGGAAAGTTATGACCAACCTAGATAGCATATTCAAAAGCAGAGACATTACTTTGCCAACAAAGGTCCATCTAGTCAAGGCTATGGTTTTTCCAGTGGTCATGTATGGATGTGAGAGTTGGACTGTGAAGAAAGCTGAGCGGTGAAGAATTGATGCTTTTGAACTGTGGTGTTGGAGAAGACTCTTGAGAGTCCCTTGGACTGCAAGGAGATCCAACCAGTCCATTCTGAAGGAGATCAGCCCTGGGATTTCTTTGGAAGGAATGATGCTAAAGCTGAAACTCCAATACTTTGGCCACCTCATGCGAAGAGTTTACTCATTGGAAAAGACTCTGATGCTTGGAGGGATTTGGGGCAGGAGGAGAAGGGGAAAACAGAGGATGAGGTGACTGGATGGCATCTCCAACTCGATGGACATGAGTTTGAGTGAACTCCAGGAGATGGTGATGGACAGGGAGGCCCGGCGTGCTGCAATTCATGGGGTCGCAAAGAGTCGGACACGACTGAGCGACTGAATTGAACTGAACTGAACTGAGAACATGGAAGCAACCTAGATGCCCAATGATAGATGAATGGATGAAGAAGTTGTGGTACGTATACACAATGAAATATTACTCAGCCAAAAAAAGCAACATATTTGAGTCAGTTCTGATGAGGTGGATGAACCTAGAACCTATTACACCGAGTAAAGTGAGTTGGAAAGAGAAATATAAATATTATATTCTAATGCACATATACAGAATCTAGAAAAATGGTTCCGAAGAATTTATTTACAGGGTAGCAGTGGGGAAACAGACATAGAGAATAGACTTATGGACATGGGGAGAGGGTAGGAGAGGGTGAGATGTATGGTAAGAGTAATATGGAAACTTACATTACCTTATGTAAAATAGATAGCTAACAGGAATTTGCTGTATGGCTCAGGAAACTCAAACAGGGGCCCCTTATCAACCTAGAGGGGTGGGATGGGGAGGGAGATGGGAGGAAGTTTCAAAAGGGAGAGGATATATGTACATCTATAGCTGATTCATGTTGAGGTTTAACAGGAAACAACAAAATTCTTTAAAGCAATTATCCTTCAATAAAAAAATAAATTAAAAAAAGAAGCTAATACAATGATGGAATTTTGAAATTGTCTTTTAAACTAAGCCAGCATTGTAGATAAGAATTTGACAGTTTTTCTCAACAAACTAGGTTTATAAATTAAAATTTATAACATTATATTTTAAAAATCAACTTACTGAAACTGTTCAAGTATCTTTATTTACAATTGTATTTCATACACTTTACAGTTATACATTCACTTATATTTCAGCAGTGTCTACACTGGATTTGTAATGTACACAGCTTCATATAGAAAGATTAAATGTAAAGCAAATATAGACTATTACGTGTCAATTACTAAAGATGAAAAATAAATCCCTTATATTGTATTTTAAAAGTGAATTGAGTAAAGGTCACTTTACTAAATGTTACGAGGGAGCATTAAAGTGAATAAAACTTAAAGTGAATATTCCATTGCTGAGATAGAAGCTAAGAGTATGGAGACTGATGCTGAATCAAAAATACACTGGCCACCTGATGGGAAGATCCAACTCATTGGAAAAGACTCTGATGGGGAAAGATTGAGGGCAGGAGAAGAGGATGAAAGAGGATAAGATGGTCGGATGGTATCATTGACTCAGTGGACATGAGTTTGAGCAAACTCCAGGAGACAGCAAAGGATAGGGGAGCCTGGTGTGCTGCAGTACCTGGGGTAACAGAAAAGTCGGACAAGACCCAGCAACTGAACAACAAAAAATAATAACAAAACATCAGTTTCCAACTTCCTGCTCTGAATTATAGCCTAAGGGTTTTAGCATTAATTATTGGTGGCTCAGACTGTAAAGAATCTGCTCATAATACAGGAGAGCTGGGTTCAATCCCTGAGTTGGAAAGGGAATAGCAACCTACTCCAGCATTCTTGCCTGGAGAATTCCATGGATAAAAGAGCCTGGTGGGTTACAGTCTATGGGATCGCAAAGGGTTGGACATGACTGAGTGACTAATACTTGTAACATTTATAGTAATTATAATTATTGTAATTGCTCTATTGGTTATTCTTCAGTGAGGGTATGCATTATCAAACACTCTAAGCTATAAACAAAATAATACTTATAATTTTAATCTCCAAAGAAAGAAAATGTAGTGTGTTTTATCTGTTCAAGAAGAACAGAACTTTCAACTAGACCCCAGTACCACGTAACGATAGAGATATGAGAAGGTATGGTACTGAGACAAATGTGAACACTGTAAAAGCTAAATAGGCCATTGGCTACTTTGCAGATATAGAGAGGATGGGAAATGGGATAAGTTAGTAAAAGGACTGGGGGAGATTGTTTCCCTCTGGCATATTTAACATGAGCAGAAGAGAAAAGACAGAAAGTAAGGTGCTAAGCAGGTAGCCAGACAACACTGGACCAAGATTCAGATGAGCTAAATGCAGCAAGTCTTAGGCAATAACGTTAGTTTAATTCCCCCTATAAAACAACTGGGCTTCCCAGGTGATGCTAGTGGTAAAGAACCTGCCTGCCAATGCAGGAGACATAAGAGATATGGGTTCAATCCCTGGAGGAAGGCACAGCAACCTACTCCAGTATTTTTGCCTGGAGAATCCCATGGACAGAGGAGCCTGGTGGGCTACAGTCCATAGGGTCGCAAAGAGTTGGACACAACTGAAGTGACTTATCATGCACACATAAAAAACTACATCCCAAGAGTTTAACAGAATTGAATTATATTCAGTATGTTCCCCTTTTGGACACTGAGGTGAAGGGAAGTAGAAGGTGCCAGCCCCAAAGATGCCTCATTGGCATAAGGATTACTTTGAGATTATTTTTTTGAGAAAAAATAGATTTAGGAGAACTCTGAAAATAGAACTAGTTATGCTTTTATGCTTATAAATTTACATTTCTAAGGGAAAACAGTATTTGTAAATCTGTCTCCCTCTCTATGGGCCTCCCTGGTGACTCAGACTATAAAGAATCTGCCTGCAGTGCAGGAGACCCAGTTTCAATCCCTGGGTTGGGAAGATCCCCTGGAGAAGGGAATGGTGGCTACTCACTCCAGCATTCTTGCCTGGAGAATCCCATGGACAGGAGCCTGGAGGGCTATAGGCTTGCAAGGACTCCCTCTGTGTACCAAGAAGAGAAGGATGACTAAGTCACAAGAAACTTCTATCAGTAAGTAGGCCCCACTTAAATCTACATAACAACCTTACCCTTGATTACTATGATTTTCCTTATAAGCTCCCTTAATTGGCCCCCTACACAATGTCTCCAAACATCTTTCCTTTGTCTTTAGCTGAAGATGGTATTTAAGGTAGTGGCCTGGGCCTAACTCAGGGAATGTACTCATTTTGCCTGGGTATATCCCATGCAGACATGAGGTATACATGTTAGTAATCTTCTATTTATTATTCTCTTGTTAACCTTTTATTACAGTGAGGTTCCTCAGGGAAGATTATTTTTCTCTCCCTACACAGGCTAACTGAATCAGGATTATAACATTCATGCATTTAAATGTAAAAATGTAATGTTTTTAAACTTAAAATTTATACATTTTAAATGTAAAAATGTAATGTAATATAATGTAATATAAATATGTACTTGTTATGTGCCGCTGCTGCTAAGTCGCTTCAGTCGTGTCCGACTCTGTGCGACCCCAGAGACGACAGCCCACCAGGCTCCCCTGTCCCTGGGATT
>NW_011494961.1:2587094-2593523 GCF_000754665.1 Bison bison bison
CCAACTCCTAGCGACCCCATGGACTGCAGCCTACCAGGCTCCTCCGTCCATGGGATTTTCCAGGCAAGAGTACTGGAGTGGGGTGCCATTGCCTTCTCTGACATGTTATGTACTGTAATGTAAAAAAAAATGTAAAAGTGTAAAAAAAAATTTTCCTCAAAATGCAATCAGGATTGATTCTGGTGACTAATTGATTCCAATTATATGTAACCAAGAATTAAGAGATAAATTAAGGCATGTTACAAATTTTAAGAGTTTATTTGAGCAAAAATCGATTTGACTCTGGCAGCACCAAACTGGAAGTGGCTGGGAGCACTCCACGGGTAGAAGCCCGGGAAAGGACTCACATCGAGAAAATGTGGAAGCAAAGAAAGGAAATTTGATTGGCTATGGCTTAAAGCAAAGCTGGCTGGCATTTTGATTCCATGACCTGGAGGGGTTTACAGGCTTTGATTTGGGTTCGATTATTTAGGCCATGATGGCATTAAAGCCACACATCAGTCTAAAGGCCTCTTTGTTTAACAAAAACTATTATCAATTACCACCATTTCTTCATCATATCTTAACACTGCTCTGTGAATGGAACATTCTCATGTACTTGACACAGGGTTCCGAACTGGAGAATGTGAGCAGACTTCCCCGATCCCACTACGTTATGAATGACAAGCTGTCATTCTCCACACCGTGTGCACAGAGCAGTGGCAGCCACCGTCCATTCACTGCATTGTCTAAAAATTAATATGTAATGACATATCACAATTATGATAAAATGAAAGTTTTGTTGACTATCACATGCCAGGCATTGTAGGAGACAAAATTCTGTAGGAGAAGAAATTCTTCTCCCTATTACATTGTAGTAGAGAAATCGGACAATGAGCAAGATAAATATAATTGTAAACATGGAGGAGAAAAAAAAAAAAACAGGGAGAAAAATTGGGGAATGGAGATGGGCTTGAGGAATATTACTACTTGGATTTGGCAAGCAAGGTTTTCTGGAGCAGCAACTCAAGAACGTATTTGAGACCTGAATGAAATAAGTCAATGGACCACGTGGATCGCTCAGTGAAGGGCATTGTGGGTAGAAAGACTGTTAAAAGCAAAGGCTATGTTGCATGTGGATACTTAAAACATCACTGAAGGAGCCAGCAGAACTGAGCAGAGTGAAGTTGGGATGAAAGAGAAGAGATTATAGAGGAAAGGCAGGCTTCCCAATTGGTTCAGGGGTAAAGCATCCACCTGCCAATGCAGGAGACAAGGGTTCAGTCCTTGGGTTGGGAAGATCACCAGGAGAAAGGAATGGCAACTTACTCCAGTATTCTTGCCTGGGAAATACCATGGACAGAGGAACCTGGCCAGCTACATCCATGGGATTGCACAGTCAGACACAACTTAGTGACTGAACACCAGCACGAGATAGAGGAAAGTCAGGGAGAGTCAGATGAGGGCTTGTAGGTCATATGAAAGACGTTGGCATTTACTTCAAGGGAAATGACCAGCCCTTACAGGTTTTTCAGCATTGAAATAACGCAGCTGAACTTTTCCTTTTTTTTGACAAGATCCCTGGCTACTTTCTTGAGAATTAACTAGAAGACTTAAGGTAAGATGAGCCAATGTTAGAAGCAAGGACATTTAGGAGGCTGTTGGAATACAGATGAGAAGTGGGTAGTTAGATCATGGTAGTGGTAGAGAGAAATTGGTGATTTACAGATATATTTTGATAGTAGAGTCAACAGAATTTGCCTCAAATTTGGGATGAAAGGACAAATGGCTTAATATCAAGCTTTTTGGCTTTTGCAGCTAAAGTATTGAGGTTACTGTAAAATCTAATAGCAAGAACTGCAGGAAGAGCAAGATTTGGGGGAAATATTAGGAACTAAGAGCAAACATGGTAAGTTCAAGATGCTTATTGAATCTTCAAATAGAAATGTCAAGTAGGAAAATAGTCTGAAATTCAGGGAGAGGTTTAAGGTAGAGCTTATTAATTTGGAATTTATAGATGATACTTTAAACCATGAGACTGGGTAAGTGAAGATAGAGACAAGAGGCTCGAACATCAAGATGTCTGAGAGAGAAACAGAAGCCGGCAAAGGGGCTGAGAAGGCAAAAGCAGGACTGTGGCATCCTGGAGGCAAAGTGAAAAAAGTATTAAAGGGAGGAGGGAGAGATAAATTGCTACTGACAGGTCAAGAAAATTGAATATTGAGAAATGATTAAAGGATTAGCAATGTGGAGGTTGAAGGAAATCAGAATGCCACCACACAATATGCCACTTTGACATAAGGATTATTTTGAGCTGAAAGCAAATAAGAAGCAAATACAAGAAAAGTTCTCTGCCCCCAGCTTATTTACCAAAGGTGAAAGAAAGTGATAGTCACTCAGTCATGTCTGACTCAACTGAATGAACTGGACTGTAGTCCACCAGGCTCCTCTGTCCATGGAATTCTCCACGCAAGCATACTGGAATGGGTTGCCATTCCCTTCTCTAGGGGATCTTCTCGACTCGGGGATCGAACCCCGGTCTCCTGCTTTGCAGGTCTGTCTGAGCTACCAGGGAAGCAGGACATAAATTTTCAAAGATGTCCCTCCTCCCTCTACCAAGAAGGATAAAAGTTAGGCACCAGAAATAACTTTAGACACCCTTATCCTGGAGACTGCCAGAGGACTTTATGTGAAAAATTTTATTAACTAGCCTTTATCTGCCAACAGTTTCCCATGAATCTGCTTTCCCACATTTTGCTATCCCTGGAAGCCTAAAGTGACTTTCCTTTGTGCTATCATTTCTTACAAAGTTATTGTCTGTGTAGCCTGAATAGCCTGAATTCTAAGCCACTCCTTTGAGTTACTCATTTCTGGGTGTGCCCTTGTGACACAGGCATGATACACACATTAATAAACTTTTTATCTTGTTAATTGTATTTTTATTATTATCATAGATCACCAGCTGAGAACCTAAGATGCTGAGAAGAATAATATTTCCACTTGGATAACAGTTCCGAGGTAGCAGTATGGAAAACAAACTTCAACAAAATACGTCCAAGAAAGAATAGGCAGAAATCATTTGGAGATGCAGGGAATATGGAGAATCCTTTCAACGACTTGCACTCCAGTTATGAGGAGGGAAATGGTGCAGGAGCTGGAAGATAGAATGGAGACAAGAAAAGTTCTTAGGGGGTCTCTTTGCTTTTTAAGATGAGAGAAATAACAGTATGTTTGTACACTGATGGTATTGTGCTTTAGAGAGGGGGAAAAAACAAGCAAAAAACAGTGCTAGAAAAAAAGGGTGGGGGGTGGATAATTGCTGAAGCAATGACCTTAAGTGGGAGATGGGGAATGGAATGCCAGCTAGATGCACGGGGAATTCTTTCACAGAACCAGGAGAGAAGTTTGACCTAAGGAATGAGGACACAGTAGGTAGGTGGATGAAAGTGAAAGTCGCTCAGTTATGTCTGACTCTGCGACTCTATGGACTGTAGTCCATGGAATTCTCTAGGCCAGAATACTGGAGTGGATAATGGTTCCCTTCTCCAGGGGATCTTCCCAAAACAGGGATCGAACCCAGGTCTTCTGCATTGCAGGTGGATTCTTTACCAGCTGAGTCGCAAGGGAAGGTGGATAGAGTGGTGGAAAACTGTTGAGTCTCCTTGCCTCGATTTTCTCAGTGAAGTTCTATTCATCTAAGGTAATGTGTAAGTGAAAAGACAAAGAATATATAGATCTAAAACAATAACAACAAACCCTTCCCAGTAGGTCCACTTCACTTAATTCTCTACTTAGCCTGACAGTTATATTAAATGATCCCATGACGTGGGTTTTGAGCAGTAAAGGGGGTTCATCTGTCAGGATATTATCTATGTACTGCTTGTGCATTCAGTCCTTGCTGCAGAAAAAGAACCTAGAGCATCTTACAAAGGGGAGAAAGAAACTCTAGACTCCTTGCCCTTATAACACAGCGCATATATCAGCATAACATCTTCTCAGGAGTGTAGATACCCCATTAAGATACTAATTAAGTACTTGTCAGGGAGAATTATTTGCCCTTCCTCTCTCATCTGTTTTTCCTTGCATTTGAAATCTAATCTTTGGCTGCAGAATTTCAATTCACAACAAAGATATTGCTGGGAAAGTGCAAACATCTCTGGAAGTCACAAGCAGTGCTTAAGTTCTCATGTTGTAGAAATTTCTTCCTAATTCCATCAAGATTTGGCACTTGTACTTAAAATGACTTGAGTGAATTATCCATGAGGAAGATGAATTTCAAACCATGTGACCCTAAGGCATAAATGTCGGTGTGAAGACCTCAGAGTACTAGAGAGATAAGGTATAAATTCTTGATTTTGTTTGTCTTTATGGGTGGTAACAAAAGGCTAGCCATTATGACTCATAAAACTCAACTATAATTAACTGAATTTTAGGTATTAAGATGAGTAGCTCAGAATGGGGAAGAAGGGTGTGGTAAATTTACATGTGATTGATTTGAACTTTTTAATAATCAGTAATTTATGTAAATAAGTAGTATAAGTAGTCAGTTGTATGGTTATTTCTAAAATAATTTTACTAAGTGGTACTTGGTTTATATGTATGTTTATAGGAAATATGATCATATCTTAATATTTACATTAGTTTGTTTCTTTTAACACATAACCTACAATGGTCTGAGAGCATAAGCTATGAGAGGGGATCCTGTGATAATAGCAGCTAACCTGGGAGATTATATTTATATATGTAGTTATGGCTTAGCTGGTAAAGAATCTGCCTGCAAGGTGGGAGACCTGGGTTCGATTCCTGGGTGGGGAAGACCCCTGGAGAAGAGAAAGGTTACCCACTCCAGTATTCTGGCCTGGAGAATTCCATAGACTGTATAGTCCATGGGGTCGCAAAGAGTTGGACACGACTGAGCAAATTTCACTTTAACTATATATATGTATATATATATAAAATTGGACATAGAGCAAAACTGAACAATATATGTGGCTTTTCAACAGGTAATTTAACTTGAGAAAATGTGTAATTCTAGCCATTTATATGCAAAATGCTCTATAAGAAATATATTCTATTTTTGATATATTAATAAATATTAAGATCATACCTAAATTTAACTTCAGAACTTACCCATATATTATTTTAGGCTTTAGTCTTCAAGTATATTCTAATCTAAGGTGACTGTAATAATAATCTTTTTGAAATAAAAAACTTGGGTAATTAAGTTATATTAGGAAAAAATATGCTTCTAAATGAGTTATATTTTAATCATTGGAAATCACCCAAGCCAATAAAGTTGTGTTGCTATTTAAATTTTAGAGGTGTAGTAATACATCTTATAATTTGAAAAATGAAGCTGTCATCTTAGTGATGCGTAGACATGTAAGAGTGTGGCTGGTAGGTATGTGCAGCAAAAGTATCCCTATATGTTACAGCACATTTAACTACTGCTTTGTATGACTACTGCTCCATAAATTATTTTTTTTAGGGCAACAGTTGGGTACAAATGGTCATTATTACCATTTGCCAAAAAAAACAAATTCATGGCAATGTCAATAGAATAAAATTTATCCTGTGTAATTAAATATACTCAATTCCAGAAAGTTAGCAGTTGTTTGACCCTTTTCAGTAATCAAAATGTGTGATTCATGGATTTGTGAATATTGACCTAGGAGAGGAAATGCTATCTATATTCTCCCACAAGTTTTGTTCATTCAACAAATATGGGTGGTTATATTCTCTTGATATTTTGTAGGAGAGGAAGCTAATGATGGACAAGAATGATATGAATGGGCAGAGAGAAGCAGAAACAAAAGAAGGAGAGAAAGAACCTGAAGACACTTAAGTCCGGTGACAGTTCCATATGCAAGCTCACATTGATTCTTGCCTTGGGTTCCATAAGTGATGCCAGAATCCTTCTAATTAATTACAGTCATGCTCAAAATAACTTATTGATTTTGTGACAAACGACTAAAAGTATTCCAACAAACATTTGACGAATAATTACATTCAAAGCTGTGGATAAAATCTAGGATTACTACCAGTCATTGCTTTGGGTAGATGTAGAGGCAATTCACTGAAATATTTGGTGGAAAAAAGAAAAACAGAGAAGGACTTGCTAAGCCAAAGAATCTTAAACAGGTTCTGGCAGCCCACCAGGCTCCCCCGTCCCTGGGATTCTCCAGGCAAGAACACTGGAGTGGGTTGCCATTTCCTTCTCCAATGCATGAAAGTGAAAAGTGAAGTCGACTCAGTCGTGTCTGACTCTTTGTGACCCCATGGACTGCAGCCCACCAGGCCCCTCCATCCATGGGATTTTCCAGGCAAGAGTACTGGATGGGGTGCCATTGAATTCAATGCTGGGAGACCTTAAAAGTCTGGTTTTCCTTGGAGATGTGGAGACTGTTTTCCATGGCTGTCTAGGACATAGTAGCAGCTATCATCAGGCCA
>NW_011494961.1:2593623-2600736 GCF_000754665.1 Bison bison bison
CATATATGTATATATATATACACACACATATATGTGTGTGTATATATATATATATTATATACACATATATACGTACACTGCTGCTGCTGCTAAGTCGCTTCAGTCGTGTCCGACTCTGTGCGACCCCATAGACAGCAGCCCACCAGGCTCCCCTGTCCCTGGGATTCTCCAGGCAAGAACGCTGGCGTGGGTTGCCATTTCCTTCTTCAATGCATGAAAGTGAAAAGTGAAAGTGAAGTCGCTCAGTCGTGTCCGACTCTTCGTGACCCCGTGGACTGCAGCCCACCAGGCCCTTCCATCCATGGGATTTTCCAGGCAAGAGTACTGGAGTGGGGTGCCAGACACAGTCAACCCTTATTCATGGATTTCATATTTGTAATTTAGTCTGCTCACTAGAATTTGTAACTCCAAAATCAATACTCCTGACATTTACTCACATATTCAGGAACATACACAGGCACCAAAAAAATTTGAGTCGTCCAATATGTCTGCTCCTAACTGAGATCAAACAAGGTGATGGCCTTCCTGCCTCAGCTCTCAAGTGTCCTTTTTGCATCTATTCAGTGCCATGCTTTCTGCATTTTTGTGCTTTTGTTGGTAATCTTGTTAAAAATGGTCCCTGGGTGTAGTGATAAAGTGCTATATAGCATTCCTCTGTGCAAGAAGGCTATAATTATAATATGTTTCATTGACAAAATACATGTGTCAGTTAAGTTTCATTCAGGTATGAGTTAAAGTGCTGTTGGCCATGATTTTAAAGTTAATGAATCAACTATATATATATATATAATATGCATATATATTTATAGATATATAAATATAAATAAAATGTGTATTTCTATTTAAAGACACCTTAAAACAGAGTTATATAATAGTTGCAAAAATGTATTCAGAGATTTGCAGGAACTTAACCCTATATTTCCCCTAGGAGCAGTATTTCACTAATTCAGTGTTTCTTGTGATGCTATAAAACATAACCATGAATAGTGGGAATCAATTTTATATATATATATAATATATATATATATACTCCATTTCACTGTATTAGTGAAAATAATGTTGAATAAAATAATGTAAGTTAGTAATTGAATGAAAAACTTATGTAAATTATAATTATTTTTAAACAATCTAAAATTTCCTAAATCAAAATTTTATTAAGATATATCTCTCTTATGACTTAACCAGTTCTACTTTATTGCCAGAGAGCTAATTTTGCTTAAAGTTCAAAACATCTATCAACTGAGTCATTTTAGAATATTAGACTAACAAATGGGTTATTAGGTTGAGTTTTCTTTTTCCAAGATATTAAACATACCATTAAGAACAGAGTATTTGTTTTCAAGCACTTATATGCATTTAAGGATGAAAATTACCCATATGCTCTTACATAAAAGATGTTTCCAGCTGGAGAGGTGGAGAAATGAGAGCAGAATATTCTCTATCATCCTTTTTTATTGTCAAGCTAATATATCTCACTAACTACCTCAGTTGTTTCTGTATTGCATTCTTCCTTCTTTTTTCCTCAGAGATGCCATTGTTAATGCTGAGGAATGGTCCACTGTTGGTCTGTAATTCTTCACTCCTTTCAATTACAATTTCCTCTGAAACAAAGTCCCCCCAAAACTTACTTCCTCTGTTAAGTTTATGATTAACTTTTCTATCCAAAATGTTAGCCCCTTTCTTGTCCAACACCTGTTCCCCTCAAGATTGAGAAGTAACAAAGAAAAGGGGAAGTGGAAACCGAGCAGAGCCCTGTGGGACCCTCCCAGGTGTAAAGCCTTTTCCTGTCTCCCATTTCTTGCTTGTGGGGTAAGGTTTCAGCCTCCTAGACCTTCCCTGAGTTCTAAAGGGCAGAATCAAATAGTTATTAGTTTGAGGAGTGAGGAAATGCAAAAACAAATGAAAGTCAGTCAGTGGGGCAGGCTCCCGGCCCCCCCTTGCTAACTACAAATTGGTGCTTGCCAAGGGCATTTGCCATCTGCCTCTGTGCCACTGCAGCTGTTGACCTTTGACACACCCTGAAGGGAGCTCAAGGTAGAGAGTGAGACACTCTGCTCCAGGGAAACTGGTGAAACAGGTCCTTAGACAGATACTTTCAGGAACTGATTTCATGATCTCTTCTCGCTGCTGTTCAGTGGCTAAGTCATGTCTGACTCTTTGTGACCCCATGGACTGCAGCATGCCAGGCTTCCCCGTCCTTCACTATCTCCCGGAGTTTGTGTGAATTCATGTCCATTAAGTTGGTGATGCTATCACAATTGTTGCATCGCCTCATATCTAGAAAAGCACTAAATCTCTTCATGGTGACATCAGCTCCTCATGACTAATTGAGAACCTTTTGTAAAATAAACACTTGATTGCACTGAATTCCCCTTTCACCAAAATCATATATATTGACCTTCCCCTAACTACCTCTTTGGAGCAGTTTCTCAGAGCTGTCTGAGGTGCTGTCTCCCCAGCTGCAGTGCTCATTTTACCCCAAATACAACTTAACTTGCCACTCTCACATTATGCATCTTTTTGAAGTGGACACCCTGAAGGGATATAGGTAGCTCTGAGCTCTTCTCCAGGAACTAACGCCCCCACTCAGGTGGAATATGGTAGCTTCAGGCTGTGCACAAGCACGTGGACTCTAGACTGGTTAAAAGCAGAAGGCTGACAACTGAGCTTTCTGGAACACCACCCTGCTGCCTCACACCAACCAATCAGAAAAGGGTTACACACCCTGCAGACTTCCTCCCCAGATTTTCCCTGGCAACTGATGACTACTCAGAAGCCAAGCTTGTTATCCTAAAAATCCCTTTTGTGATACAGTTGTTACCCTAAAAATCCCTTTTGTGATACAGTTGTTACCCTAAAAATCCCTTTTGTGATACAGAACAAGAGCTTTTATTTGACAGAAGCTTTAGGATTTCTGGGCCACTGTAAAAAGTACTCCACCTCTTTTTAAAATTATAAAGCCTAAAATAAAACTATTTTTTCACAGATTATGATTGAGATTACATAAAAATCCAGATATATTCTCTAATACATTGTTATATCCAGTATGTATTCCTCAGAAAGATTTTGCATATTTTTTGTGCGATTGATTTATTCTTAGATACTTGATGTTTGTTGAGATAATGGCAATTTCATCTTTTAAAAGAATATTTCATTTTAACTACTGATGGTATAAAGAAATGGAACAGACTTTTTTGCATGTTTGTTTTTTGCCCTGAAACCTTGCTTAAAAATTCCTTTTTCAGGGCGCAATAGTCACCGCACATGAGGCCTGGAGGCTCCCAGTCTCTCCTGTCACCCACAGAAGAGAATTGTGATGGATGCATTTTGTTTTGCCCTTCAAATACATGCTTCCCTCTCTACCACTTTGGGGGTGTTTTGGGATGAGTGAACACATCATGCTATGAAGGATGCATGGTTTCATAAAGTGAATGTTGAGCTTGAAACTAGTTTTTGAAGGTTGTTGCAAGCTGTTTTTGAAAGCATTAGATATTAAAAAGTAATTTTATGGTCTTAAAAGATAGAATTGGTAGGTAATGTTTTACAAATTTAAAGTGCAATTTGTGGCATTAGTGTTCAAATAATGAATAGATAGGAAAATATCTATACATGGGTAAGCTGAACTCACCTCTCAGATTGTTGTGAAAAGCATAGGAAATAGAAAGAAGCAATTAGGCCTGTGTTGCTCTCTTGCATGGGACAAGCATTAACAAGAATATGTTTATTATCATATGATTCACTAGCTACCTCTGTAGTTTCCTGCTTGTGTGAAAAGTGACTTGCCTTTATTTTCAGAAGACCTCTAGTCCATCAGGAACCATGTTTCAGCAGCAATTTTGAAGCTAGCCACTTGAGTCATCATCTGTAGAGCTTTCCCTTCATATGAGGGAATTCTGGGCCCAATATTAGTATTTTCTTTAAAATCACATTAAATTTTCTTTGGAAATTGTTACTGTTTGAATCTTTAAAGAATATCCTCATATTTAATTGCTGTTGAGCTTCTTTTTAACTGATTGGCTGCCTCATTTTGATGTCTTATATTTTAACATTTATGTTCTTAGAGCTATTTATTGTTATTTGTTGAAATTGTTACTTTAAAATTTACTCCATGTCTTCAAAGTTGCAAAAATATATTTATACTTATATATATATTTATATATATAAATATATTTATATTTTTATATATTATATTATATATTTGTATTTATATACACATTTATATTTATAAAATATATTTATATTATACATTACATAAATCTCAGAGAAGAAAAATGACATTTATTGACTGCCAACCATAGACCAATTACTGAGCTAAGTACTTACTATAATTTAGCTCATTTAATATAAGATGGCTTAAGTCTAAGATGTACTTCTGGAAAATGCATAGGTGAGGACATTGCAGAGCACACAAGGAAATATTTTACTGGTTTCATCCCATGACCTGTTATGTTTCAAATAGCCAAGATACTATGATGTTTCTTCATAAACTTGAGGATATATATTTCTTACAATCGTTATTAAATATTTCTAGGATTATCCTTACAATTCTATGTTCTTCTACTGGTTTAGGGTAATCCCAAGAATAACTTAAGTGAAATCAAAATGAGATTATTTGGCATATAACACAGAACATTCTTCAGACACCCACAGTAGATAGCATTCATAACATTGCCTAAGTAAATGGGGAAGATTTACAGAATAGTGAATATTACCGCAGAATAAATTGTACAATTCCCAAAATCTACTTTCTAGCACACACTGATTTTTACTACACTCTAGGAATGTTTTTTGACTTTTTATTTTAAAGACACATTTCATCAAGTTCAAAGTTAAAAGAAAAAAGTACTCATTTAAATATATTTTTCCTTGGTGGAGATAAAAAAGGGCATAGCACTCTACACTACATTCCAACCAAGAAAGAAAGTTTTGCAGTTTGACAGGTATCCCACTATTTTTTTTTAAAGGAACTATGTATGTCACATTAGAAGAAATTCTCTTTTGAGTAAAATTATTCAGAAACAGAGAAACCAATTTTTAAAGCCATAGTTTTTCATATTTGTATATTTATCCTAATTATCTCCTTACCCTAATTAGAAAATGTAAATGAAAAAAATACTCAAGTATTCTGAAACCAGTAAAAGAAATGAATGAATCAGGGTTAGTCCTAACTGTTACACATTTGTAATCTGTATGTCCTTGGATGTTGTGTCTTTTACCACTTCTTCCCTAAGCCGGGCCCCACTGAGGACACTAACCTCAGGCCACTAAACAGGGGATGATCATTTGAGACCTCACTCAGTCTGCTTGATATGAGGTGGTTGAAGAGTTGCCTTCACCCCCACCAGGGAATAGGCCCTGCTGAACTGCTGGTCCACAGCACTTCCTGGAGTAAGCTCAGAGGCAATAACGTAATACAAATATGTGAACTGAGAACTTCCAGATGTACAAACTGGGTTTAGAAAAGGCAGAGGAATGACTCTAATGGCAGAAAGTGAAGAACTACAGAGTCTCTTGATGAGAACAGGGAGGAAAGTGCTTAAAACTTAACATTCGGAAAACTAAGATCAAGGCATTTGGTCTCATACTTCATAGCAAATAGAAGGGAAAAAAGTGTAAACAGTGACAGGTTTTATTTTCTTGTACTCCAAAATCACTGCAAACAGTGTATTGCTGCCATGAAATTAAAAGGCACTTGCTTCTTGGAAGGAAAGCTTTGACAAACCTAGACAGTGTATTAAAAAGCACAAACATCACTTTGCCAACAAAGGTCTGTCTAGTCAAAGCTACAGTTTTCCCGGTAGTCATGTACAGATGTGAGAGTTGGACCATAAAGAAGGTTGAACCACTGAAGAATTGATGCTTTCAAACTGTGGTGCTGGAGAGAAGACTCTTAAGAGTCCCTTGGACAGCAGAGATATCAAACCAGTCAATCCTACAGGAAATAAACTCTGAATAGTCACTGGAAGGACTGATGCTGAAGCTGAAGCTCCAATACTTAGGCCACCTAATGTGATGAACCAATACATTGGAAAAGACCCTGATGCTGAGAAATATTGAAGCAGGAGCAGGGGGCAGAAGAGGTTAGATAGCATCACTGACTCAATAGCTATGAATTTTAGCAAACTCCAGGAGATATGGAGCACAGAGGACCCTGGCATGTTGCAGTCCATGGGGTCACAAAGAGTCGGACACGACCTAGCAGCTGAACAACAATCACTGCAACAACGTTTTGGTAGGAAAAATGTTACAGAAGTTCCATTAACAGAGGGATTATAGAATTGCAACTAAAACTTCGGATATTTTTGGTTATTATCTCTTGACTCAAAATTCACAATTTATCTCATACCTGATAAAATTTCTCTTACACTACAAACCTTTGATTCTTCTTCATCCTTGTATCAGATCAGATCAGATCAGATCAGTCGCTCAGTCATGTCCGACTCTTTGCAACCCCATGAATCGCAGCACGCCAGGCCTCCCTGTCCATCACTAACTCCCGGAGTTCACTCAGACTCACGTCCATCGTGTTGGTGATGCCATCCAGCCATCTCATCCTCTGTCGTCCCCTTCTCCTCTTGCCCTCAATCACCCCCCGGCATCAGAGTCTTTTCCAATGAGTCAACTCTTGGCATGAGGTGGCCAAAGTACTGGAGTTTCAGCTTTAGCATCATTCCTTCCAAAGAAATCCCAGGGCTGATCTCCTTCAGAATGGACTGGTTGGATCTCCTTGCAGTCCAGGGGACTCTCAAGAGTCTTCTCCAACACCACAGTTCAAAAGCATCAATTCTTCAGCACTCAGCCTTCTTCACAGTCCAACTCTCACATCCATACATGACCACAGGAAAAACCATAGCCTTGACTAGACGAACCTCTGTTGGCAAAGTAATATCTCTGCTTTTTAATATGCTATCTAGGTTGGTCATAACTTTCCTTCCAAGGAGTAAGCGTCTTTTAATTTCATGGCTGCAATCACTATCTGTAGTGATTTTGGAGCCCAGAAAAATAAAGTCTGACACTGTTTCCACTGTTTCCCCATCTATTTCCTATGAAGTGATGGGACTGGATGCCATGATCTTCATTTTCTGAATGTTGAGCTTTAAGCCAACTTTGTCA
>NW_011494961.1:2600836-2610055 GCF_000754665.1 Bison bison bison
TCTGTGGTCTGGTATTCCCATCTCTTTCAGAATTTTCCACAGTTTATTGTGATCCACACAGTCAAAGGCTTTGGCATAGTCAATAAAGCAGAAATAGATGTTTTTCTGGAACTCTCTTGCTTTTCCATGATCCAGCGGATGTTGGCAATTTGATCTCTGGTTCCTCTGCCTTTTCTTGTATAACTGTGTACCAATATCACTTTGTCTATGTAACATGGTATCTGTCAAGTTACACAGATAACGAGTCTACCATGCTTTTATACACACTGTGGATGAAATTTTCATGTTCTCCCAAAATTCATATTGAAGCCCCAACTCCCAACATGATGGTATTTGAAGGGAGGGGGGCCTTTGGGAATTAATTAGCTTTATATGAGGTCATGAGGAAGAATATCCTTAGAAGAGGTCTTTTGCCATATGAGGACACATACAGGAGTGGTAGTCTGTATGCCAGGAAGAGGTTCCTCAACAAGAAGCAAATCTGCAGCCATCGTATTCTTGGACTTCCCTGCTTTTAGAACTGAGAAATAAAAATCTGTTGTTTAAGTCGCCCACTCTGTTATTTTGATAGAGCCGGAAGAGAAGACTTGAAGATATATCTTTATAGTTTAAAACTATAATTTAAAAATATACTATAATTTAAAATTAAAATTAAAAAACTATAATTTAAAAATAAACACACTTGAAGTTTAGGATCATACCCATTTAAAACATTCATGTTCATTCAATTTCCTTTTGTTGAGATGAAATTTATATTCATCTTTCAAACTCAATGGTAATGATGCCTAGGTCTAATTCTTTAGTTTAAAATTCTTATTGACCTTCAAACTTTCATCCCTGTCTGCTGTTTTTATTCCAATGGATACAATGTCTCCATCAAAACATTCTGGATTAAGAAAAAAATACCCTCTTCCTACTTCTCAGATGCATTATTGTTCCTCCAAGCAAAGGAATTCTTTTGTGGAATATCTGTGTTTGTATTAATAAAAGAGGCTATTGATTCTTTGGTTATATCTTTGTCAAATATCTGTAATTGTCCTCAACACATTCACTCTTTAAAATTTCACTCTTGATATAAGATATCACTTATAGATTGGAAAGAATAGAAAATAAGAATTATGACAAAGATCTTAACTTGAAAATTGGACAAGTAGATTTATTGTTATAGACAGAAAACTATATTCAAAGTGCTGTACTCTCCAGCTATTTTGGGCAAATGAATGACTACTATTAATTAGAAATTAGTTTGTCATGTTTAAGTATGGAAGAAAATAAAAAATTAAATAAAACAATTTAATAGAATCATTAATCCATAATTATTTTAAAAATTTAAAATATATGATATCCAAAATGGAATACTGTTTATAAAATCACCTATAATTTTTTTAAAATAATCTATATTTTAGATATTTTACATACTTTCCTTGTTAATACAAGCAAATTCGGTAATTACATTTATCATCTCTTTTTATTTAAGGAAAAATGTCAAACAGTATAATTTATCCAAGGACACAAAGAACTGGTAAGGAGCCAAGTAGAAATTTGAATGGTTGCTCTGAGGTCATATACTTCCCTTTACCCAAGATACCACACCCTCAAAAATTAATTTTACAGAAATAGTTCAACTACATACATATGATTTTCAACACATGTTCTGAGTGCTTATTGTGGTAAGAAAAGAATCAAATCTCTGAAGAGCTTAAATGTTTTTGAGACTATTCAAACATTTTGTGCATTTCTTAGGGTATTTGGCCACCATTTTACAGATGTCTCAAAATTAGTCTAGGCAAAGAAAGAAAGAAACAAGGCAAAAACATAGTTAGGAATTTAAGTCATGCCTTAGGAGAGTAGCAATAAGGATCACCCCCTTCATCTCTCCACCTCAGCACCCTATTAGAAAGGTCAGTTTTAAGTGACCCCAACTGAATGCTCTTGGAAAGCAATTAAACATCAGCTGTTTATAAATCATGTCAGAAGGAGTACAAATCAACCACTGCTTCCAAGAAAGGCTAACTGCATCAGAATATAAAGAACTGATATTGGGGGGAAATCCTAGAGGGTAGAAAGGTTATAGCTCAAACAGAAGTAAAGTACATTTGTCCACTTAATTTTGCAGCTCATATTTTCCAAATAGAAACATCTGAAGAAACGAAGGTAGTATGCAATTGTTATGTTCTACTTTCAATAAATCTAATTATGAATTAGAGTGGTTATTTAATTTACAACAGGATGAGTTTTTTAAAAGCCTTGTGGTTTTTAGCAATTCAGTTTATAAAAAGTTATTTCTTTTTTTTTTCTTTGAATCAATCTTTTTTTAATTTTATTTAACTTTACAATATTGTATTTGTTTTGCCATCTATATAACCATAGATATATTTTGAGGAAAGAAGTTGAATTGGGAATAGACCCCTTGTGCTGTGCTCAGTCGTTTCAGTCATGCTCTACTCTTTGTGACCCCATAGTCTGTAGCCCACCAGGCTCCTCCGTCCCTGAGATTTTCCCAGCGAGAATACTGGAGTGGGTTGCCATGCCCTCCTCCAGGGCATCTTCCCGAGCCAGGGATTGAACCTGAATCTCCTGGGTAGCAGGTGGATTATTTACCTGCTGAGACATTGGGGAACACTTTGCATCTGCTTAATTCTGGATCTGCAGTTCTCTACTTTGTTTCACAACCTGTTTTCTCATCCAAAAATCGTCACCTGTATCAGTGAGGAACTTAATTTACATATCAGAATCCACCAAATGGAGGTTAGCCCAGGTCAGAAATCTAAACCTGTCAGTCTCCACTTACTACAGAAAGCACTTGTCAAGAAAACCTAACCTGCACAATCCTCCAGTTCAGCTTTAGCTAGCTTACCTGACCTTAGACAGTAAGATCTATTAGCCTTATACGTAAATCCCCGACCTTCTAGTCATCTGTGCCCTAAGTTGCCTCTTGTAACAGTCTAAAACTTGCTCTTGCTTCAGACCCTTCAGGAAGGGTGCTCCATTGCATGTAAGGCAGTGTGCTCCCCAGTTCATGGATTTTACATTGAATAAAGGATATCAGAGTCCTTCCTAAATTGTTTTAGTCTTGTCAGTTGACAAAAGCAATGTTCACAGCTGTAAAAGTCAGGGCTTCCATTCCTGTACTAATTTGGATTGTTCTTCCTTATCAAATGCCTTAGTAGGTATAGTATAAGCATTTTATGTTAAAAAAAAAAAACAGAAATTATTTCAAATCTTATTTCCTGGTGATGGAATTGTAAATTGACTAAGGTTTAAAAACTTTATCAGGTATTTTAATCTTCTGGCATTAGTTTGGAACAATAGCTTTAAAGGCTTCTAAATAGACAAGCAAACAGTCTTAAAGAGGATTTGTGTCCTGTATGCTTGGGCACCACCAAGCTGATCCCTGAGCAATAATACAGCATTGTAAACACCCCCAAAGCTACATGAAAGCTACAGTGTGCTAAGTCTTTTGAAAAACATTCCTAAGAAGAACAGTATAAATTGTAGGCAGCTTTCTCAGAGCTTAAGGATAATTATGGAAATAGTTGTAAATAATTTTAGAATGCCTCCAGCTAGAGATCACAGTAAATTTTTTCCAAAGAACTTTGAAATCCATGGAAATCCATGGAGTCAAATTTATGCTTGCAGTTGTACAAAATGAACTCAGTTTAACTTTGAAGAACACTAAACCCTTAAGTTTCCTTTACATAAGTATTATAAATATTCACAAGAGAAGAAAACAAGAGGAAAGGGCAATAAAACAGAAAGGCACTGAGTGGTCTGTGGCTGGGGTTGAGGCAGGGGAGAGAAAGAAGCAAAAACTGTAGAAAACTCAAGAATAAAATACCATGGCCCCTAAAATGTGAGATACCTATGAAATGAATATAATAATCACAGCACAATTTTTTTTTTTTCTCCTAAGAGTGCATGCTTGCTGAGACGCTTCAGTCATGTCTGATTCTATGCAACTCTACGGACTGTAGCCCGCCTGGCTCCTAAGAGTAGGAACATATACATGTCACATTATCTTAGATAACATGGAGAAAGAGAAATGAAGCCTGTGACTTGTTCTTGATAATGGAGTGGTATTCATATAATAAAATTCAAGAGGTTGATTTCACTCTTTGTATAGCAATTAGTGGCAGGCAGAAAACTGAGATGCCCCTACGTGATATTTTCACCCCCCGGGGTACAAACCCCATACCATCTCCCCTTAAGTGTGTTATGTGGTGGGCTCTCACTCCTGAGATTAGATTTCATTAATAGATTCTGGAGGGGAGTTAATGCTTGTAAAATAAACAATTTTTTTTTTATGCAAATCCTCAGGAAATCCTCAGCAACCCACTCCAGTATTCTTGCATGGAAAATTCCATGGACAGAAGTGGAATAGATAGACTGCAGGCTGCAGTCTATGGGGTCCCACAGAGTCAGACACGACTGAACAGCTGAGCATGCGTGCACAGGCAGGCAGAAGGCAGCACAAGTGAATTACCTTTATATGAAGTTTCTAGTCCATATGGTGAAAAAGAATATAGTTTTCAGAGCAACCACTGGTGTTAGAAATAAAGGTGGGAATCCTGGAAAGGAGATAGCCAGTGGGTAGAAGCCCCAAATTCTGTTGATACACTCTACAAATCTCTGGCTGATCCCAGAAAAATACACTGAAAAGGAGAGATCCAATTATACATAAAAGAACTTAACTGAGAGGTGAGCTGCTTCTCTAGACTTAGGTTGTAGTGGAAATCTGGCCCCAAACATGTATACATCTAAAAAGAGGACTTCAATTTAGACAAAGCAAAAAAATCAGGATTAAAGGAATGAAGACAATTCTAGAGCCCGATTCCTCTCTGAGCAACTGGAAAGACAACTAGACAAAAACTCAGTATAACACAGATGATCTGAACAGTATCATGAATCACCCTGATCTGTATGTTAGTTTCCTATTACTTCTGCAGCAACTTTCCAAATTATTTAATGGCTTAAAACAATTTGTTATCTTACCATTTCAGAGATCAAAAGTCCAAAATGGGCTTTACTGGGTCAAAACCAGGGTGTTGGCAAGGCTGCATTCCTCTAGAGGCTCTAGGAGAGAATCCATTTCTTACAAACCTTTCAGGTTTCTCGAGGCTTCTCTAGGCTTAGTTTGTGGTCCCTCCCAGCATCTTCAAAGTCAGCAGCTTAGACTCCTCTCTAACTTGGTCATCAGATTGCCTTTTTTTCCTGTTTGACCTTACTCCTTCCCTCCTATGAAGGCCCTTGGAATTCTGTTGGGTCCTATAGGAAATCCACATTATTTCCCCATTGAAAAGTCCTTAACATAATCATGCCTGCAGTTCCCATTTTCCACACATGATAAGAGATTCTAGGGATGGTGTTTACTTCTTTGGGCACTCTGCTAGGTACTGCAAGCTAACCAATGGTTATAAAATACCACACCTGATAACTACAAAATTGATTTTTTGAGTGCATATAGTAAATTCACCAAGATGGCCCATGTAGGCCATAAAAAAAAGACCCAATTCTTATTTCAATAAGTAATCATGGAAACCATACAGGGTTTTTCTGACTATAGTGGAATTACATTGGAAAACAGTAGCATATATCTTGAACCCACCTCCTCCCCCATACTTGGAGACAGTGCAAAATACTTCTAAATAATATGAGGCAGAAAAGAAATTAAAATGAAAATAAAATATTTCAAACTGAATAGAAATAACAACACAATATATTGAAATTTGTGAAATATGGCTGACCTTTTTAAAATATAAGGAAAGATGAGCACTTTAAATGTTTATATTTTGAAAAGGTCTAATATCAATGACAAAGAGATAAATTCAAAACAAGTGGAATAAAAATGTTTATTGCAAAACACTCAATTTTATATTCACTTATTCAAATATAATGACAAGAAAAAAAATAAAACACCTGTAATCTGCAAAAACTCAAGATATCTAATTTCCATAAGCCCTTCATGAAGAAACTATTTGTGAAAGAACTGAAGTCAGCCAGAAAATATAGGAATAACGCTGGCTGTAAACACAGATTTAATTAACTACAGGACTAACCATAAGAAATAAAAATGATGACTATGGAATAAGAAAATTGAAAGGATGTGAAAAAGAAGAAATATTCTAATTTTGTCACTGCTTATGGATTCTGTTTAACAAAATGGAGGATTAAGTGTAAACACCCACAATGATTATCCATCACAACAAAAACCCAGTCTTCCAGATTATTAGAGCACACACATCAGAGTAAAGCAAATGGACAATATAGTGAAAATATATAAAAACAAAAAGAAACCATAGAGCATAAATAAAATATGATGATGGAACTAAGAACAAGCATACTTTTTTCTCTCAATATATGCCATGCACGACTCACTAATTAAGCAGAGTCAGAGAAATTCAAGTGACTTATTAGAAGACAGTGCCTCAGGAGGAGTGAGGGAAGCAGGGGAAGGTGAGGATTAAAACCTAATCCTTCATTGCATCAGAGATTAATATCACTTTAGTTCCACAGGAAAATTTTGGAACCAAAACTCACAATTGTCTCTGTTGCATGCATTTCATGTCAATGCATGAAAGGATTAGGTTTTAATCCTCACCTTCAAAGGGTAATTAGTTCCCCTTTGAGACCAGGTTTCCCTGATATCTCAGTTGGTAAAATACCTGCCTGTAATGCAGGAGGCCTGGGTTTGATTCCTGGGTCAGGAATATCCCCTGGAGAAGGGAAAGGCTACCCACTCCAGTATTCTGGCCTGGGGTATTCTATGGAATTTCCATAATCTATAGAGTGGCAAAGAGTTGGACACCACTTTCACTTGGGTCCAAGGGGCTAACCTTTTATATTTTGTTGTCAGACAGTCATTGACTTAGGTCTACCTCCTCATGAGGACGTGGGGAAGTGGTGGTCATTCCTAGCTTCAGAGAAAGTGGCAGCTACTGCTGCTGGTGGTGCTAAGTCGCATCAGTCGTGTCCAACTCTGTGAGACGCCATAGACGGCAGCCCACCAGGCTCCCCCATCCCTGGGATTTTCCAGGCAAGTAACACTGGGGTGGGTTGCCATTTCCTTCTCCAATGCGTGAAAGTGAAAAGTGAAAGTGAAGTCACTCAGTCATGTCCGACTCTTAGTGACCCCATGGACTGCAGCCTACCAGGCTCCTCTGTCCATGGGATTTTCCAGGCAAGCGTACTGGAGTGGGTTGTACTGGAATGGGTTGCCATTGCCTTCTTCAAAGTGGCAGCTGAGAAACATTAATAGCCAACAACCAAGGCAGTTGGAGAATGGGCACCTAAGTGGGGTATTAAGAGCATCCACCACAAGCCATCTCCTGTGCCACCCAGACCTACTTGTTTCCTGTGTTAAGTATACTCCATCAGAGCAGTTTCTCTGGGATCCTGCTTGTGCATGTTTCTAGGGAAATTTACAAGAAAAGATTAGTTGGCCAAGCTATAGCACCGATAGGGGCAATTGGTCCTACGGCTGCAAGGCATATTGATAACCCCTTTCTTTCCTGCCCGTGCTACATAACAGCCATGAAAACTGGAATCTTTCCCTCCCTGTCTCTCCTTAAACAGACTGAGTAACCTTTGTTTACTTCTTCAGTGGGATGTGAAAAGAACAAGTTTTTTTTGTTTTTTTTTTTTTGAGTGAAAATCAAAAAAGCAACACATTATAGCTACACTTGCAGGGGTTGATGGAAATTTGGCATGGGGGTTCTCTGGTGGCTCAGTTGATAAAGAATCTGCCTGCAGTACAGGAGGTCTAAGTTCAATTTCTGGATTGGGAGAATCCCCTGGAGGAGGGCATGGCAACCCACTCCAGTATTCTTGCCTGTAGAATCCCCATAGGCAGAGGAGCATGGCGTGCTGCAGTCCATGGGGTCGAAAAGAGTCCGACACGACTGAGCGACTACCCACAGCACACAGCACAACAAATAAATATTCATGGAGCATACCCTGTGATGTCAGTCAACACACCATGTATTGTATTAGCAATAAATCACTTATATTTTCCATGATTTTATACTTTATGGTCACTCCTGTAGAGTGTCCCTTCCTTTCGACTGGAAGATCTGCTAGTCTAGGTTAGTGAAGGGGAACTGAACATGCCACCCCAAAATATACTTCTTTGGCATAAAGATTCTTTTGAAAGGATTACTTTTTTTTTTTTAAAGAAACTAGAAATACAGAAGAAGCTCTGAAACAGAGCTGAAGTTATCTTTTTGTAATGGAAATCTACTTTTAAAAGGAAATTTACATTAGAAAAGCTGGACTAGAGCTATTACCAGAGTATCTACCTTAACTGAGATTTACCTGCTGGGCAGGACCATCTCTACTTATGCAGCCCAGCCAGAGTCAGACTGGAGTGTTTCCTTTCTCACCTTCCCATGAACTGCCTTCTCCCCTTTGAAGCTCGAAGTTCAGTTCAGTTCAGTCCCTCAGTCGTGTCCGACTCTTTGCAACCCCATGAATCGCAGCACGCCAGGCCTCCCTGTCCATCACCAACTCCCGGAGTTCACTCAGACTCACGTCCATCGAGTCAGTGATGCCATCCAGCCATCTCATCCTCTGTTGTCCCCTTCTCCTGCCCCCAATCCCTCCCAGCATCAGAGTCTTTTCCAATGAGTCAACTCTTCCCATGAGGTGGCCAAAGTACTGGAGTTTCAGCTTTAGCATCAGTCCTTCCAAAGAACACCTAGGACTGATGCCTTTAGATTGGACTGGTTGGATCTCCTTGTGGTCCAGAGGACTCTCAAGAGTCTTCTCCAACACCACAGTTCAAAAGCATCAATTCTTTGGCACTCAGATTTCTTCACAGTCCAACTCTCACATCCATACATGACTACTGGAAAAACCATAGCCTTGACTAGAGGGACCTTTATTGGCAAAGTAATGTCTCTGCTTTTTAATATGCTATCTAGGTTGGGCATAACTTTGCTTCCAAGGAGTAAGCGGCTTTTAATTTCATGGCTGCAGTCACCATCTGCAGAGATTTTGGAGCCCCCAAAAATAAAGTCTGACACTGTTTCTACTGTTTCCCCATCTATTTCCCATGAAGTGATGGGACCAGATGCCATGATCCTCGTTTTTTGAATGTCGAGCTTTAAGCCAATTTTTCACTCTCCACTTTCACTTTCATCAAGAGGCTTTTTAGTTCCTCTTCACTTTCTGCCATAAGGGTGGTGTCATCTGCATATCTGAGGTTATTGATAGTTCTCCCAG
>NW_011494961.1:2610155-2611386 GCF_000754665.1 Bison bison bison
GTAAGCGGCTTTTAATTTCATGGCTGCAGTCACCATCTGCAGAGATTTTGGAGCCCCCAAAAATAAAGTCTGACACTGTTTCTACTGTTTCCCCATCTATTTCCCATGAAGTGATGGGACCAGATGCCGTGATCTTAGTTTTCTGAATGTTGAGCTTTAAGCCAACTTTTTCACTCTCCACTTTCACTTTCATCAAGAGGCTTTTTAGTTCCTCTTCACTTTCTGCCATAAGGGTGGTGTCATCTGCATATCTGAGGTTATTGATAGTTCTCCCAGCAATCTGGATTCTAGCTTGTGCTTCTTCCAGCCCAGCATTTCTCATGATGTACTCTGCATAGAAGTTAAATAAGCAGGGTGACAATATACAGCCTCAATGTACTCCCTTTCCTATTTGGAAGCAGTCTGTTGTTCCATGTCCAGTTCTACCTGTTGCTTTCTGACCTGCATATTGGTTTCTCAAGAGGCAGGTCAGGTGGCCTAGTATTCCCACCTCTTTCAGAATTTTCCAGTTTCTTGTGATCCACACAGGCAAAGGCTTTGGCATAGTCAATAAAGCAGAAATAGATGTTTTTCTGGAACTCTCTTGCTTTTTCCATGATCCAGCGGATGTTGGCGATTTGGTCTCTGGTTCCTCTGCCTTTTCTAAAACCAGCTTGAACATCAGGAAGTTCACGGTTCACATATTGCTGAAGCCTGGCTTGGAGAATTTTGAGCATTACTTTACTAGCATGTGAGATGAGTGCAATTGTGTGGTAGTTTGAGCATTCTTTGGCATTGCCTTTCTTTGGGATTGGAATGAAAACTGACCTTCTCCAGTCCTGTGGCCATTGCTGAGTTTTCCAAATTTGCTGGCATATTGAGTGCAGCACTTTCACAGCATCATCTTTCAGGATTTGGAATAGCTCAACTGGAATTCAATCACCTCCACTAGCTTTGTTCATAGTGATGCTTTCTAAGGGCCACTTGACTTCACATTCCAGGATGTCTGGCTCTAGGTGAGTGATCACACCATCGTGATTATCTTGGTCATGAAGATCTTTTTTGTACAGTTCTTCCGTATATTCTTGCCACCTCTTCTTAATATCTTCTGCTTCTGTTAGGTCCATACCATTTCTGTCCTTTATCAAGCCCATCTTTGCATGAAATGTTCCCTTGGTATCTCTAATTTTCTTGAAGAGATCTCTCATCTTTCCCATTCTGTTGTTTTCCTCTATTTCTTTGCATTGATCGC
>NW_011494961.1:2611586-2623079 GCF_000754665.1 Bison bison bison
ATGGGGATTGTCTTGATCCCTGTCTCCTGTACAATGTCACGAACCTCCATCCATAGTTCATCAGGCACTCTATCTATCAGATCTAGGCCCTTAAATCGATTTCTCACTTCCACTGTATAATCATAAGGGATTTGATTTAGGTCATACTTGAATGGTCTAGTGGTTTTCCCTACTTTCTTCAATTTAAGTCTGAATTTGACAATAAGGAATTCATGATCTGAGCCACAGTCAGCTCCCAGTCTTGTTTTTGCTGACTGTATAGAGCTTCTCCATCTTTGGCTGCAAAGAATATAATCAGTCTGATTTTGGTGTTGACCATCTGGTGATGTCCATGTGTAGAGTCTTCTCTTGTGTTGTTGGAAAAGGGTGTTTGCTATGACCAGTGCGTTCTCTTGGCAAAACTCTATTAGTCTTTGCCCTGCTTCATTCTGTATTCCAAGGCCAAATTTGCCTGTTACTCCGGGTGTTTCTTGACTTCCTACTTTTCCATTCCAGTCCCCTATAAAAGCCCTTTTCTTAGCTCAGGATGATATACAGGTCTCAATCATCTGGGTGCCTTTGATTCTCATATCTTTGTGGGGCTCCTATAGAGATGTGCATAATTAAAATTGTTTTTATATTCCTCCCATTAATCTGTCTTTTGTTATTGGGGGCAGGGGCAAGTCTCAGTCAAGAACCTAGAAGGGTCAGGGGAAAATTATTTTTCCTCCCCTACAGTGACTCAGATGGTGGCTTGAACTGACATTCAACCCAAGGATTCTGAGTTCCTGATTACCTGCCCTTAGGAGGATGTGGTTGCTGTACATATCCAATTATAGTTAAAACTGAACATGGGGATTTTGAAAATCATGCAAGTGGATCATCTTGTTAAGTAGTTAGAATAGGAAGAAGGAGTCCAAAGTGGTGGTAGCTAGAAAACAAAGAGGGGGAAAACCCATGTAAATAGAACAAAGGAAGGTCCAGGGACCTGAGTGAGAACCTCAGGTAAAACAAACAGCCCTCCTGGTAGTCCAGTTTACATAGGGCAGGCCTGGGGGCAGGAGACAAATGTGTAAAAAGCAGGAAGCCTAGAAGGATTGAGGTTTCTCTTCTCTTTTTTGGGTCGGCCTGCCCTCGCTCCCATTTCCTAGAGAAGGCAATGGCAACCCACTCCAGTGTTCTTGCCTGGAGAATCCCAGGGATGGGGGAGCCTGGTAGGCTGCTGTCTATGGGGTCTCACAGAGTCGGACACGACTGAAGCGACTTAGCAGCAGCAGCCCTCGCTCCTTAAGGGTGTACTATACTTTGTTTTTCCTAATGGGACAGAGCTGTGGCACAGATTTGTCCGTCACTTCAACTTTTTGCTGTGGCGAGACAGAACCAAGGAAATTACACACTGCCCCAACAATCTGAAGTCCAAATACATTTCTCCCTGGCTCTGTCTTAGTGCCTCGTGATGATCAAGGCTAATCACCCTCACCAGAATAGTGATCCCCCTTTTTCACCCACTGCTCTACTGGCATGAGGACACGAAAATGACTCATGCTATATTTCTTGATGGAGGCATTCCCCTTTCAAAATCAAGATCACTAGACCTACAGAGCCTATATGCTGGAATAATAAGTAAAAATTGTGAATAATGTGACAGGACCATTATCACTTTCATCTCTAGTTTTCAGAAATGATATATTCTACTATTTGAGATGATACCATAAAGATTTCCAGGAGAAATATCAATAACCTCAGATATGCAGATGACACCACACTTATGGCAGAAAGTGTAGAAGAACTAAAGAGCCTCTTGATGAAAGTGAAAGAGGAGAAAAAGTTGGCTTAAAACTCATCAATCAGAAAACCAAGAACATGGTATCTAGTCCCATCACTTCATGGCAAATAGATGAGGAAACAGTGGAAACAGTGTGTTCTCTTTGCAAAACTCTATTATCCTTTGCCCTGCTTCCTTTTGTACTCCAAGACCCAATTTGCCTGTTACTCCAGGTGTTTCTTGACTTCCTACTTTTGCATTCCAGTCCCCTATAATGAAAAGGACATCTTTTTTGGGTGTTAGTTCTAAAGGTCTTGTAGGTCTTCATAGAACCATTCAACTTCAGCTTCTTCAGCATTACTGGTTGGGGCATAGACTTGGATTACCGTGATATTGAATGGTTTGCCTTGGAAATGAACAGAGATCATTCCGTCGTTTCTGAGATTGCATCCAAGTACTGCATTTCAGACTCTTTTGTTGACTTTGATGGCTACTCCATTTCTTCTAAGGGATTCCTGCCCACAGTAGTAGATATAATGGTCATCTGTGTTAAATTCAACCATTTCAGTCCATTTTAGTTCTCTGATTCCTAAAATGTCGACGTTCACTCTTGCCATCTCCTGTTTGACCACTTCCAAGTTGCCTTGATTCATGGACCTGACATTCCAGGTTCCAATGCAGTATTGCCCTTGCAGCATCATACTTTATTTCCATCACCAGTCACATCCACAACTTGGTGTTGTGTTTGCTTTGGCTCTGTCTTCTCATTCTTTCTGGAGTTATTTTTCCACTGATTTCCAGCAGCATACTGGATACCGACCGACCTGGGGAGTTCTTTCAGTGTCTTACCTTTTTGCCTTTTCATACTGTTCATGGGGTTCTAAACGCAAGAATAATGAAGTAGTTTGCCATTACCTTCTCCAGTGGACCACGTTTTGTCAGAACTCTCCACCGTGACCCATCCATCTTGGGTGGCCCTACACAGCATAGCTTATAGTCATTGTTAAACAAGGGTGTAGTCCATGTGATCAGATTGGTTAGTTTTCTGTGATTGTGGTTTTAAGTCTGTGTGCCCTCTGATGGAGAAGGATAAGAAGCTTATGAAAGCTTCCTGATGGGAGAGACTGACTAAAGGGGAAACTGGGTCTTGTTCTGATGGGCAAGGCCAAGCTCAGTAAATCTTTAATCCAATTTTCTGTTGATGGGCAGGGCTCTGTTCCTTCCCTGTTATTTGACCTGAGGCCAAACTATGGTGGAGGTAATGAAGATAATGGTTCAGTTCAGTTCCATTCAGTTCAGTCGGTCAGTCCTGTCTGACTCTTTGGGACCCCATGAATCACAGCACACCAGGCCTCCCTGTCCATCACCAACTCCTGGAGTTCACTCAAACTCACGTCCATCGAGTCAGTGATGCCATCCAGCCATCTCATCCTCTGTTGTCCCCTTCTCCTCCTGCCCACAATCCCTCCCAGCATCAGAGTCTTTTCCAATGAGTCAACTCTTCACATGAGGTGGCCAAAGTACTGGAGTTTTAGCTTTAGCATGAGTCCTTCCAATGAACACCCAATACTGATATCCTTTGGAATGGACTGGTTGGATCTCCTTGCAGTCCAAGGGACTCTCAAGAGTCTTTTCCAACACCACAGTTCAAAAGCATCAATTCTTTGGTGCTCAGCTTTCTTCACAGTCCAACTCTTACATCTATACATGACCACTGGAAAAACCATGGCCTTGACTAGACGGACCTTTGTTGGCAAAGTAATGTCTCTGCTTTTGAATATGCTATCTAGGTTGGTCATAACTTTCCTTCCAAGGAGTAAGCGTCTTTTAATTTCATGGCTGCAAACACCATCTGCAGTGATTTGGTGACCTCCTTCGAAAGGTCCCATGCATGTACTGCTACAATCAGTACTGCCAACCAATCAATCAGCCACTGCCGACCCACACCTCAGCTGGTATCTCCTGGACACTCCTGGGCAAATCTGGGTCAGTCTCTTGTGGGGTCACTGCTCCTTTCTCCTGGGTCCTGGTACACACAAGGTTTTGTTTGTGTTTCCAGTCCTGTGTGAGTTCTGGCGGCTCTATGGTGGGGTTAATGGCAACCTCCTCCAGGAGGGCTTATGCCACATCCAGGTCCACTGCGCCCAGAGCCTCTGCCCCTGCGGCAGGCCACTGCTGACCTGTGCCTCCGCAGGAGACACTCGAACACAGTTCTGTCTCAGTCTCTGGGTCCTAGTGCACACAAGGTTTGCTTGAGCCCCCTGAGTGTCTCTGGAGGGTATGGCATTTGATTCTAAATGTGATTTCGCCCCTCCTACCATCTTTCTGGGGATTCTCCTTTGCACCTGGATGTGGAGTATCTCCTCAAAGTCGCTCCAGCACCTCGCAGCTGCTGCTCCAGCGCCTACCATCTTGCTGGGGCTTCTTTGTGCTTGGATGTGGGGTATCTCCTCGAAGTCGCTCCAGCACTGCACAGTAAAAATTTGATCTTTTATAGATAAAAGATAATAAAGTGAAAAAGAAATGAAATCTCCTTGGGCAAAATTGCTGACACATTATTTGACAGGGAAGCTTGGTATCTGAGAGAAAGGAAATTAGCTCTTCTTTTAGAATTAGCCTGGATAGGCATGTTCAGTCACGTCTGACTTGTTGTCACCCCATGGACTGTAGCCCACCTAGCTCCTCTGTCCATGGAATTTTCCAGGCAAGAATCCTGGAGTGGGTTGCCATGCTCTCCTCCAGGGGATCTTTCTAACCCGGGGATCCAGTCCATTCTCTTATGTCTCCTACATTGGCAGGTAGATTCTTTACCTCTGAGCTACCTGAGAAGCTCCCGCCCAGGATACAGGGACCTAGAGACAAAACTAAGTTTTTTGGGGATATATTGCCATCATGTGGTCTTAAGGGAGGAAATGTGTTAAAATACAGACATCCAGTGTAGAATAGTATTTGGCATCTATTTTTAAAGATGACCTTAAGTCTAAATATAGGACCTCAGTTTTTTGATTAGAGATATTACTTCTCTGAAAATATAATCAATCCATTTTATTGAAAACTTGTTTCTCTTGTATGACTTTTAGTGTGAGAATTAGTCTTTATTTTTGTTCTTCTGTCCCAGAAATATGGCATTTAAAAACTAAAATGCATTATGATGCATAAGGCTCAACTGACAAGCAATAGTAAAGCAAAATTGAAGAGGAAGATATATATCACATTAAAGGAGAAAATCAGTATCTATATCAGAGGCAGTCCACCTGCAATGCAGAAGACATGGGTTCGACCTCTGGGTCAGGAAGATTCCCTGGAGAAGGGAAGGGATACCGACTCCAATATTCTTGCCTGGAGAATTCCATAGACAGAGGAGCCTGGTGGTCTACAGACTATGGGATAGCAAAGAGTCAGACATGACTGAGAAACTAACACTTTCCATTTTATTTTTCCCACCTTCTTGTTAAGTTAGTGAAGCTCCAGCTTAGGGACTCTCAGATCCCTCTCCTTAGTTTTGTACCAGCAATTTTTAATTACTTTCCATAAAGATGGTCTCCTAAATTAAGTAAACTTTAGGCTCCACACAGCCTCACTGTCTCTCTTTTGTATCATTGTTACACTAATTAGATGATAAATTCAACACATAGAAGACTCTGCTCCAGATACTGAGGTTGGAGATAAACAAACTTCTGCATTCCAAGAAATTTAAAGTCAACAATTTCTCACATTTCAGATGATTAGTCTTTTAAATAATAACAGTACTCTTTAGAAACTCAGAATTCAGATGAAAATAAAAAGCATCTTATAGATTATAATTCATGAAAGATTAGGAAATGTGGTCCTTTATAAACTTTTCTGTAACTTCTAAAAACGTACTAAATTTTGCAGAAATGATGACCCGAGTCACAAAATCCACTCAGAATCAAACCCTGCCTAACTTCTTTTACCAGGCCAGAGAAACCATATGTAGAGACAATTTCATTGTAGTTTAACATTTTAAGAGCCCAGAATTTTCAAAATCATATAATATGCTAGAAGGCAATGGTTCTTTCCTCTTAAAATTATACCCTGACAAACCTACTAAATGTTAGAATTATAAATATAATCTAAATGTTCATTCTACAGCCTTGTAAAAGCATCTGTCCTTTTAGCTGACTATGTTTTTATAGCCCCACCCCATTGCTTATGGGAAATTTAGAAGTTGACTAAATTCCTGAAGATTTGTGGGTACAGGCCATGGCATTTTTATTCAGTAACAATGATTTCACATCCCTGCTCTCAGATCTCAGTTCTCAACTGCACTTGCCCTATTGTTTCTTATAACTTTTAAACTCTTTCCATATCACTTCACTCCCAAAGGTGTGTGTGTTTAATTTCTCCTTTAATTACCAAAGCATCACTAACATAATCTTGTGTAATGGTTTGTGGCAAAAGGGCAACGAGGTACAAAATAGTACAGAATTAAAAATTTTTCAATGGTATATATCAGTTTCCTTAAAATTCCTTGGGTGGTCAGAGTATGGTAATTTCTCAGTGGTCATCTTTTTCCTCTGAACCCAGTCAATTATCATATTGATGGAGTATATTCTATCATAAATCTTTTCCAAATTATTCTTTATCCAGAGTTACTGATGTCCCTAGAACATTTTTTACTCATCAACTGTATGATAGCAACCAAAAATTCTTGTTTTTATTATGGGATAAAAGGTATTTCTTTTAGTTTAAATTTATTCATGGACTGTAGCCCACCAGGCTTATCTGTCCATAGGGTTTTCTAGTCAAGAATACTGGAGTGGGTAGCCATTCCCTTCTCCAGGGAGTCTTCCTGACCAAGGAATCAAACCTGGGTCTCCTGCATTGCAGGCAGATTCTTTACCATCTGAGTAACCAGGGAAAGTTAAAGATTTGCTTTATTGTGACTCATATATCAATACCACACATATTATTTTCATAAATTGCAACTCTAGTTCATCCTTTTAAGTCCATTCATATCTTATTACCATCTCTATCATTGTCTTCATTCCTGGTAAATCAATACATAGTTATTAAGTCATAATGCAAGCTTAAATTTAATTTTAAACTGCAGTATTGTGTTTGCTGTGTACATCATAACCTCAAATAGATTTTTAAAACCAGTAATGATATATACAGCATTGGTACTCAATAAGTTCTGCTTGATTTAATTATATTGTTTCAATAATTTTTATTTTGGCTATATATTCTTATCTTCTTTAGAAAGTTCCATTAACCTAGACAGGTTAGAGACCCTTGACTACATTTGTAGGACCCTTCTGTACACTCACCCATATCTATCACATCATCTGTTCATAGGCACAATGGGATTTGTAGAGCTTCTTCAATTAGTGGTTTTAGATCGCTGATGAATTTTGACTAGCGTATTTTCAAATATGGCTTTTGTGTCATTCTCTACTTTTGTTTTGAGACTGATTACATAGACTAGAACTTTTCACCATGATTTACACATTTTTTTTTTATGCTTTTCAGTAATTTTCTTTTTTTCTCTGCATATTTTAATATGGATAGTTTCTACTGACCTGTCTTCCAGTTCATGAATCCTCTTTTTGGAAGAGTCCAATCTACCAAAATCACTGCAGATGGTGACTGCAGCCATGAAATTAAAAGATGGTTACTCCTTGGAAGAAAAGCTATGACCAGCCTAGATAGCATATTCAAAAGCAGAGACATTACTTTGCCAACAAAGGTCCATCTAGTCAAGGCTATGGTTTTTCCAGTAGTCATGTATGGATGTGAGAGTTGGACTGTGAAGAAAGCTGAGCACCAAAGAATTGATGCTTTTGAACTGTGGTGTTGGAGAAGACTCTTGAGAGTCCCTTGGACTGCAAGCAGATCCAACCAGTCCATTCTAAAGGAGATCAGCCCTGGGATTTCTTTGGAAGGAATGATGCTAAATCTGAAACTCCAGTACTTTGGCCACCTCATGCGAAGAGTTGACTCATTGGAAAAGACTCTGATGCTGGGAGGGATTGTGGGCAGGAGGAGAAGGGGACGACAGAGGATGAGATGGCTGGATGGCATCACTGACTTGATGGACGTGAGTTTGAGTGAACTCCAGGAGATGGTGATGAACAGGGAGGCCTGGCGTGCTGCGATTCATGGGGTCGCTGGAAGTCAGACATGACTGAACTGAACTGAACTGAATCTGCTACTAAACCTTTTTTTTTTTTTTTTCCACTTATTTTTTTTAGTTGAAGGATGATTGCTTTACAGAATTTCGTGGTTTTCTGTCCTACATCAACAAGAATCAATCATGGGTATACCCATGTCCCATCGCTCTTGGACCTCCCTCCCATCTCCTTCCCCATCCCACCCTTTTGGGCTGTCACAGAGCCCCTGTTTGAGTTATAGCAAATTCCCACTGCCTATCTCTTTTACATATGGTACTGTAAATTGTCATGTTACTCTCGCCATAATCTCACCTTCTCCCTTCTCCACTCCTCCAGTGTCCAGTGTTCTCTGTGTGTGTTTCTCCATTGCTTCCCTGAAAATTAATTCATCAGTAGCATCTTTCTAGATTCCATATATATGCATCAGTATACAATATCTATATTTCTCTTTCTGACTTACTTCACTCTGTATAATAGGCTCTAGATTTGTCTATCTCATTAGAATGGACTCAAATGTGTTCCTTTTATGACTGAGTCGTATCCATTGTATATATGTATCATAACTTCTTAATTCTTTCATCTATCAATGGACAGCTAGGTTTTCCCCATGTCCTAGCTATTGTAAATAGTGCTGCAGTGAACATTGGGGCACATGTGTCTTATATGCCTAGGAGTGGGATTGCTGGGTCATATGGTATAAACCTAACTATTGAGCCCTTAATTTTAGTTCTTATAACTTCTACTCATGGGTTCTAGGAACCTATTGAAATTCCCAATCCCTATTTCTAATATATATTAATATTAATGATATTTTTTAAAAATTCTGTTTGAAAATATAATAGCTGTTGCATCTGTTTCAACAGCTAACTATTTTCCTCTGGGTTTTTGATAATTTTGTCCTGAATTTTAGCATGACTCATCATTTTATTAGACGTTGAGCATTTTGGATTAAAAAATATAAGAAGATATTATCTTCGTCTTAAGAAGGTTAATCTTTCTTTTGGAATGTAGGGAGCAGGCAAATCACTACAATCTTCCTAAGTATTCCTTTGGGTTTGTTTGGGCTGCTCTATTTCAGGCCTCTCTGGGCCATTCAGGGCAAGGCTGAGATGCTTTTCTCCACAGGATTTGAACTCCAGTGTTTCTCTTATCATTGAGTGGGTGCAAAAATGTTGGTCCAGATCTTTAGGCTCTGGGCTGCTGTCTCCTGCTGGGCTTATGGCAGTTTTACTCTGCCTTACATACAACTCCAAGGGTTCAGAGTCGTGTGTAAGAAGAGGTTGAAAAGAGATTTAAGACTTCATTTTCCAAGTTTCCTTCTCTTTGGGAGTCACTTCAAATCTCAACTTATTTGGATGCTCCAAGCTCAACATTTGTCTCCATAGAAGAAAGATGACACTGCCACCACTTGCTAAGACTCTATGCCAAATAGGGATTAGACAGCACAAAGGATTTTTTCAGATTAGCCTTAAGAGGATGAAAAGTCAAGTGTAAACAGATATAGATGATCAATTAATAATTGATACCAATACAAAACTAAACATTCTTCAAAAGAATACAAAGTCTAAAGACTTGACAGCATGTCATTCAAAATTTCCACTATGCAGTAAAATATTACAAGACATGTAAAGAAATAGGAAAATGCTACCATAGTTAGGCTAAAAGGCAGCCAACAAAAAGCAACTCTGAGGTGATCTATAGATTGGATTTAACAAGGATGCCTTTGAAGTACCCATTAAAAATATATCCAATTAATGATTTTTCTTATTCTTTTATAAAAGTTTTATTATTGAGATAAGATTGACTTATAACATTATATAAGTTTTATGTGTATGACAAATTTCTACTTCTGTAGTGATGTGTCTGTTGGCCATCTGTATTTCTTCTTTGGAAAATGTCTAGTCAGCCCCTCTGCCCATTTTAAAATCAGGTTGTTTGCTTTTTATTGTTGAGTTGTATGAGTTTTCAATAATACTTTGATATTAACCCCTTAGCAGTTATATCATTTGTAACTATCCCATTCAGTAGGGTGTCTCTCTGTTTCCTTTACTGCACAGAAGCTTCGATGTAATCTCATCTCTTTTCTTTTGCTTTTGTTTCCCTTGCCTAAGGAATCAAATCTAGAAAGATATTGCTAAACCATGTCAAAGAGCATACTGCCTATGTTTCCTTCTAGGAGTTTTATGGTTTCAACTCTTGCATTCAAGTTTTAATCCATTTTGAGTTAACTTTTTGTGTATGGTGTGAGATAGAGGTCTAATTTCATATTTTTACATGTGGCCATCCAGTTTTCCCAGTACAATTTTTTTTTTTTAATTGGAGGCTAATTACTTTAAAATATCGTGGTGGTTTTTGCCACACATTCACATGAATCAGCCATAGGTGTACCATTTTTTGAAGAGATTATTGTTTCTCCAGCCTATGTTCGATACTGTTGGTCATAAATTAATTGTCCATAAACCCATTGATCATGGTGTATGATCCTTTTGTTGTACTGTTGAACTCTATTTGCTAATATTTTGTTGACCATTTTTGCACCTGTATTTGTTAGAAATATCTGCTTCTAGTACCAGGGTGATGTTGGCCTCATAAAATGAAATAGAAAACATTCCCCCTCTGCAATTTTTTGAAATAGTTTGAGAGGGATATGAATTAAGTCTTCTTTGAATGTTTAGTAGATTTCACTTGTGAAGCCATCTAGTCCTAGACTTTTAGGGAGTTTTTTGATTACATTGATTTTGATTACATTTTTGATTAGATTTTTTATTACATTACATTCTCTGTATTATAGTGATCACTGTAGTGATCATTGTAGTGATCAGTCTATTCAGATTTTCTTTCTTCATGATTCAACCTTGGAGGATTGTATGCTTCTAAGAATTTGTCCATTTCTTCTAGGTTTTCTAATTTGTTGACAAATAATTGTTTATTGTATTCTCTAACAATTTTTTGTATTTCTGTGGTATCTGTTTAAAAACTTCCCTGGTGACTCAGACAGTAAAGAGTCTGCTTGTAATGCAGGACACTTGGGTTTGATCCCTGGGTTGGGAAGATCCCTTGGAGAAGGAAATGGCAACAATAGTATCTGTTGTTATTTCTCATCTTTCATTGCTGATTTTATTTATCTCTCTTTTTTCCTTTGTGAGCTTACCTAATAGTTTGTCAATTGAGTTTATCTTTTCAAAAACAGCTCTTAGTTTTAATGACCTTTTCTATTGTCTTTTTAATCTCTACTTTATTTATTTCTGCTCTGATCTTTATTATTCACTTCCTTCTACTAACTTTGGGCTTCATTAGTTCTTTTCCTGGTTTCTTTAAGTGTAAGTTTAGATTCTTTATTTGAGATATTTCTTGTTCCTTGAAATGAATGAGAAATGATATAAAAGATAAAAGAGCAGAATTAGGATCATTTTATTAAAATATTCTCACATTGCCTATATAGTACTGGCACCCCACTCCAGTACTCTTGCCTGGAAAATCCCATGGATGGAAGAGCCTGGTAGGCTGAAGTCCATGAGGTCGCAAAGAGTCAGACACGACTGAGTGACTTCACTTTCACTTTTCACTTTCCTGCATTGGAGAAGGAAATGTCAACCCACTCCAGTGTTCTTGCCT
>NW_011494961.1:2623179-2623463 GCF_000754665.1 Bison bison bison
AGTGAAAAGCAAAGGAGAAAAGGAAAGATATAAACATCTGAATGCAGAGTTCCAAAGAATAGCAAGAAGAGATAAGAAAGCCTTCTTCAGCGATCAGTGCAAAGAAATAGAGGAAAACAATAGAATGGGAAAGACTAGGGATCTCTTCAAGAAAATCAGAGATACTAAGGAACATTTCATGCAAAGATGAGCTCTATAAAGGATAGAAATGGTATGGACCTAACAGAAGCAGAAGATATTAAGAAGAGGTGGCAAGAATACACAGAAGAACTGTACAAAAAAGA
>NW_011494961.1:2623563-2625030 GCF_000754665.1 Bison bison bison
GAAGGAAATGTCAACCCACTCCAGTGTTCTTGCCTGGAGAATCACAGGGACGGGGGAGCCTGGTGGGCTGCCGTCTATGGGGTCCCACAGAGTCGGACATGACTGAAGTGACTTAGCAGCAGCAGCAGCAGCAGCAGTATATGATTATTTGAAAGTAGACTTGAATCAGGTATAAATGTATATTGTGAACTCTAGAGAAACCACTAAAAATATAAAATATGAAGTATGACCGATGTTCTAAAAAAGAAGAAAAATAGAATCATATAAAATTCTCAGTTAAAACAACAAAGGCAAAAAAAACAGTGGAAGGCAAAAATAGGAACAAAAACAAGAGAAAGAAATAGAAAACAAACCAAATATGGCAGATACTAAAGCACTATATCAGCAATCATTTCAAATGTCAATAGTATAAAAGTGGTGTAAATATACCAGTAAAATACAGAAATTATCAGAGTGTTTCAATGAACAATCAGATCAGATCAGATCAGATCAGTCGCTCAGTTGTGTCCTACTCTTTGAGACCCCATGAATCGCAGCACGCCAGGCCTCCCTGTCCATCACCAACTCCCGGAGTTCACTCAGACTCATGTCCATCGAGTCGGTGATGCCATCCAGCCAGCTCATCCTCTGTCGTCCCCTTCTCCTCCTGCCCCCAATCCCCCCAGCATCAGAGTCTTTTCCAAGGAGTCAACTCTTGGCATGAGGTGGCCAAAGTACTGGAGTTTCAGATTTAGCATCATTCCTTCCAAAGAAATCCCAGGACTGATCTCCTTCAGAAGGGACTGGTTGGATCTCCTTGCAGTCCAAGGGACTCTCAAGAGTCTTCTCCAACACCACAGTTCAAAAGCATCAATTCTTCGGCGCTCAGCCTTCTTCACAGTCCAACTCTCACATCCAATACATCGACATCACCAGATGGTCAACACCGAAATCAGATTGATTATATTCTTTGCAGCCAAAGACGGTGAAGCTCTATACAGTCAGCAAAAACAAGACCAGGAGCTGACTGTGGCTCAGACCATGAACTCCTTATTGCCAAATTCAGACTAAAATTGAAGAAAGTAGGGAAAACCACTAGACCATTCAGGTATGACCTAAATCAAATCCCTTATGATTATACAGTGGAAGTGAGAAATAGATTTAAGAGCCTAGATCTGATAGATAGAGTGCCTGATGAACTATGGAATGAGGTTCATGACATTGTACAGGAGACAGGGATCAAGACCATCCCATAGAAAAGAAATGCACAAAAGCAAAATGGCTGTCTGGGAAGGCCTTCAAATAGCTGTGAAAAGAAGAGAAGTGAAAAGCAAAGGAGAAAAGGAAAGATATAAACATCTGAATGCAGAGTTCCAAAGAATAGCAAGAAGAGATAAGAAAGCCTTCTTCAGCGATCAGTGCAAAGAAATAGAGGAAAACAATAGAATGGGAAAGACTAGGGATCTCTTCAAGAAAATCAGAGATACT
>NW_011494961.1:2625130-2642622 GCF_000754665.1 Bison bison bison
AAGATGATGCTGTGAAAGTGCTGCACTCAATATGCCAGCAAATTTGGAAAACTCAGCAGTGGCCACAGGACTGGAAAAGGTCAGTTTTCATTCCAATCCCAAAGAAAGGCAATGCCAAAGAATGCTCAAACTACCGCACAATTGCACTCATCTCACACGCTAGTGAGGTAATGCTCAAAATTCTCCAAGCCAGGCTTCAGCAATAAGTGAACCGTGAACTTCCTGATGTTCAAGCTGGTTTTAGAAAAGGCAGAGGAACCAGAGATCAAATTGCCAACATCCGCTGGATCATGGAAAAAGCAAGAGAGTTCCAGAAAAACATCTATTTCTGCTTTATTGACTATGCCAAAGCCTTTGACTGTGTGGATCACAATAAACTGTGGAAAATCCTGAAAGAGATGGGAATATCAGACCACCTGATCTGCCTCTTGAGAAATTTGTATGCAGGTCAGGAAGCAACAGTTAGAACTGGACATGGAACAACAGACTGGTTCCAAAAAAGAAATGGAGTACGTCAAGGCTGTATATTGTCACCCTGTTTATTTAACTTATATGCAGAGTACATCATGAGAAACGCTGGGCTGGGAGAAACACAAGTTGGAATGAAGATTGCTGGGAGAAATATCAATAACCTCAGATACGCAGATGACACCACCCTTATGGCAGAAAGTGAAGAGGAACTCAAAAGTCTCTTGATGAAAGTGAAAGTGGAGAGTGAAAAGTTGGCTTAAAGCTCAACATTCAGAAAACAAAGATCATGGCATCCGGTCCCACCACTTCATGGGAAATAATGGGAAAACAGTGGAAACAGTGTCAGACTTTATTTTTCTGGGCTCCAAAATCACTACAGATGGTGACTGCAGCCATGAAATTAAAAGACGCTTACTCCTTGGAAGGAAAGTTATGACCAACCTAGATAGCATAATCAAAAGCAGAGACATTACTTTGCCAACAATAAACAATACCCAACTATATGTTGTCTATAAGAAACCCAACTTAAATATAAAGATACATATAGATTAAATGTAAATTGAAGGAGAAAAATAAACTAATTTAACACTAATTTTAAAAAAGGAGTAATTTCAGATAGAGCAAATTTCAAAGCAAGAACAATTATAGGGGTAGATGGAGAAGGGTATACATAATTTTATACATAATTATACATAATTTATACATAATTATAAAGCAGTTAATTCTCCAACATGACATTTTGTGTCTTGCACCTAATAACAGAGAGTCAAAATGTCTGTGACAAAAACGAATATGATTGCAAAGAAAAATAGATAAATCCAGTCTCATAGTTGGAAATTTTAATATCTCAGTCAGAAATGAATATATTCATCCAGCAGAGAATCGGGAAGGACAGAGCTGAACTCAAGAGCATTAATTAACTGCATATATACACACCACTTAATTCAAGAACACTAGAATGCATATTCCTCCCAAGCTCACCTGGAACAGTCACCACAGCAGACTATATTCTGGGTCATAAGACATAAAATGCCAAGTTTAGAAGAATATAAATCATACAATGTCTGCTCTCAGACCCCATGGAATTAAACCAGAAATTGATAATAGTAAAATAACTGGAAAAAACTCAAAATATGCGGAGAGGAAACAACATACTTTTATATAACACATGGTCAAAGAAGAAATTTTGAGAGAAATTTAAAAATATTTTGAACTAAATGAAGATTAAAACCCAACTTAATAAAATTTACATGATGCAGTGAATGTAGTGCTTAGATGGAAATTTAGAGCATTGAATGTGTATATCAGGAAAAAAATAAAAAATCAGTCATCTAAGTGTCCACTTTAGAAGTATGTAGAAAAGAAGAACATATTACATGCAAAGTAAACAGAAGAAATGTAGTAATAATTAGAGCTGAAATAAATGGAATTAAAAGCAGGAAATCAATTGAGAATATCAATAAAATAGAAACATAGCTCTCTAAAAAGGTCAACAAAATTGATAAGCCTCTAGGCAGCCTAAGTAAAAAAAATTTTTAAGGGAGAGGACACAAATTACTAGTATTATAAATGAAAGACGGACCTCACTATATATCTTCTACAGTTTGAAAGGATAATAAAATAATTTTATGAACAACTCAGTGCCCACACATTTGATAATCTAAATCAAACCGACCAATTTTTGGAAAGGCATAATTTGCCAGTTGTCATGCACAAAGAAATAGTCAATCTCAATAGGTCTATATCCATTAAAAATTGGATCCATAATTAATAAACTTTCATAAGAGATAACACAGATGTGTCCACTAGTGAGTTCTACCAAATATTTAAGGAGGAAATTATTCCAGTTCTATACAATCTCTTTCAGAGGATAGAAACAAATGAAAGTCTTCCTAACTCATTCTATGACACTAGCATCACCCTGATAACTAGAACCAGATGGGAATTCTGCAAGAAAAAAAAATTATGGAACAATATTTCCTATGACTATGGAAACAAATATCCTCAGCAAAAATATTAACAAACTGAATTCAACAATGTCTAAAAATAATTATGAACTATGATTTTCTTGAGACTTTTTCCCCAGGTACATAAGCCTAATTAAATATTTAAAAATCACTTTATGTAATATATTAAACCAACAGACTAAAGGAGAAAAATCACATGATCGATCATATCAATAGATGTATAAAAAGATGGATTTTAAATAACAAAATCCAATACTCATTCATGATCCCCCCCCCCCACCAAAAAGACCTCTAGGTAACTATAAACAGAGAAGAAATTCCTCAACAAAGAATAGCTACAAAACATCTACAGATAACATAATATTTAATGGTGAGAAACCTGAAGCTTTCGCATTAAGATCAGATACCAGGCAATAATGTTTCCTCTCACAACTACTTTTCACCACCATGCTAGAAGTTCTAGCTAATGCAATAAAACAAGAAAGGGAAATCAAAGGCACACATATTGGGAAGAAAGAAAACTGTTTTTCTTCCTAGATGATATGACTACCTATGTAGAAAGTCCTAAGGAATCAAAAACAACAAAAACCAAAACCTCCTGGCATTAATAACCAACTTTAGCAAGTCTGCAAGATACAAGGTTAAATCCATCACTTTGGTATATACTAGCAATGGAAAGGTAGAATTTCAAATTAAAACACAAAACCAATTATAGTTGCACCCCAAAATGAAATACTTAGGTATAAATCTAACATAATATGTACAATATCTATATGAGTAAAACTACAAAATTCAGATGAACAAAATCAAAGAACTATATAAATGCAGAAATACTCCGTGTTTATGGACAGAAGATTCAACAGAAGATTAGATTTTGAATGAGAAGAAGAGTCATTCAAAATGTCAGTTCTTCCCAAATTGACCTATATATTCAATGAATCCCAACCAAAATCCCAGAAAGTTATTTTATAGATCAGCTCACCAAAGCTACTCCACACTGGACGTGTTCTCAGTTGCTCCATTGTGTGTGACTCTTTGCGACCCCAAGGACTGTAGCCCTCCAGGCTCCTTTTTCTATGGGATTTTCCAGGCAAGAATAATAGAGTGGGTCACCATTTCCTCCTCCAGGGGATCTTCCAGACCCAGGGATCGAATCCGTATCTCAAGTCTCCTGGCATTAGCAGGTGGGTTCTTTACCACTAGAACCACCTGGGAAGACCATAGATACCAACAAACTGATTCTAAAGTTTATATGGAGAGCCCAAAGACCCTAAATCCAATTTAATATAGAAGGAGAGTAACAAAGTTGGAGGACTGATACTACCCAACTTCAAGATTTATTATAAAGCTATAGTAATCAAAACATATGGTACTGGCCAAACAGTAAAGAAAGAGATTGATGGAATAGGATAGAGATTCCCCAAATAGACCCAAATGGCAACCCACTCCAGTACTCCTGCCTGGAAAATTCCATGGACAGAGGAGCCTTGTAGGCTACAATCCATGGGGTCGCAAAGAGTCGGACAAGACTGAGCGGCTTCACTTCATTTCAAATATAGTCAACTGATCTTTGACAAAGGTGCAAAGACAATACCTTGGAGCAAGAATAATTTCTTCAACAAACTGTATTGAAATGAATGGACAAAAAAATGATATTGGAAGGAAAGCAAAAAGCCAACAAACAAAAAAAACAAAAAAGGAATCTAGTCAGAGACCTTACATCCTTAACAAAAATTGACTCAAAATCAATCTCAGACCTAAATGTGAAACACAAATTATAAAACTAGAAGGCATCATAGAAGAAATTTACATGACTTAGGTATGGCAATGACTTCCTAGAAATAAAGTCATGATGCACAAAAGAGAGGATTGAAAAGTTTGTCTTCTACTCTCTGAGAGACGTTGACAGATATGAAGACAAGTCACAGATTGAGAGAAAGTATTTTCAAACAACACATTTGATAAAGGGCTATTGTGTAAAATATACAAAGAACTCTTAAAATTCAATGGAAAAGTAAAAAAATGTATTAAAAATGTATTACAAAGATCTTAATAGACACATCACTAAAGAAAATATACAGATAGCAAATAAGCATATGAAAAGATGCTCCACACCATGTCATCAGGGTAATTAGAATCAAAACAGCAGTGAGATATCCCTACAGACCTATTAGAGTAGCTAAAATCTGGAAAACTGATACCCTTAAATGCTGACAAGTATGTGAAACAAGGCTATCATTCATTTCTGGTAGAAATGCAAAATTCTACAGTCACTTTGGAAGACAGTTTGACTGTTTCTTAGAAAACTAAACATATTCTTATGATCTAGCAATCACATTCCTTGATATTTATCCTAAAAAAGTTGAAAACGATCTGCACACAAAAGCATTCACATTCTTTTTAGCAGATTTATTTATAATTGATAAGACTTGGAATCAATCAAAACATTCTTCAGTTAGTGAATGGATAAATAAACTGTGGTACATCCAGATAATGGAATATTATTCAATAGTAAAAAGAAATTAGTTGTTAAGCCATAAAAATACATTTTGTTGTCCCTGTTTAGTCTCTAAGTCATATCTGACTCTTTGCAACTCCATGGACTGTAGCCAGCCAGGCTCCTCTGTCCATGGGATGGAGGAACCATGATACATATTACTGTGTGAAAGAAATCAATCTTAGAAGGCTATATATTCTATTATTCCAACTATATAACATTCTGAAAAAGGCGAAACTTTGGATACAGTGAAAAGATCAGTGGGCGCTGGAAATTAAGGACAGATGAATAGTTCAGAAAATAGTCAGAGGATTCAGTGAATCTATTCCTTATGATAATATAAGGGTGGATACATATCAGAGACATTTGTCTAAACCAATAGAACTCACAACTCACCAAACTTCTGCTTGTATCTCATTAAGCAGAAAAGGATTAATAGCAATGAGTATCTGCAAGATGGTACTTGGAAATTACAATTTTTAGCAGAGCACTTTGCTGACTTCTGTTAAACAAACCAGGTTTATTCAGTTTTATGTTTCTTCTTTGGCCAACTTCTACAAATTATATTTTTGAAAATTGCCATCTTATCTCAATTTTCAAATTTAATGGCATAAAATGTTTCAAAAATAATATCCTTTTATTTTTCAAATGTCTACTCAATTAGAATCAGAATACTTTATTAATTCCTAATTTGGTTATTTGTGCCTTCTCTCTCTTATTCCTTGAATGATTTTGCCAGCAGTTTACCTATTTTAATTTTCTTTACAAAGAATTGGTGTTAGAGAGAAATATATTCTTCATGCTTTATATTTCAACATAAGGAAAATACAAGGGACTAAAGATAAATTTGCTGCCTCCATTTCCCAATGTGTTAATTATAACTTTAATTATGAATATGCTTTTAGTATATGTTAATATATAGGACTTCCCCATAACTCAGATGGTAAAGAATCTGCCTGCAATGCAGGAGACCTGAAATCAGTCCCTGGCTTGGGAAGATCCCCTGGAGAAGGAAATGGCAACCCACTCCAGTATTCTTGCCTGGAGAATCCCATGGACAGAGGAGCCTGGCGGGGTACAGTCTGTGGGGTCGCAATGAGCTGGACATGACTGAGCAACTAACACTTCTAATGTATAATGGTTAATATTTGCTGTAAAATTTTAATTAAATTTTGAATATTATTAAATAATGAATGTTATTCATAGAGATAAAAAATAAGGTTATTAGCTACTGTGAAAGACAAATTTTTAGCACTCTATAATTGCTGTTTCTCCTTCCACTTCTTTTCATTTTTAAATATCTTCTTCTCATTATTGGTATTGATTTTTATAGGAGCTGGAGTGTTAAATAATCAAAGGAAGAAGGTGAAAGAATTAGAAGCAAGTTCTTGGGTTTCATATTACAGTAGGAACAGCGGGAGAGGTATGTACAATGATTTTGACCTGTAAAGCTTTAGCTAGAACTGAAGTGTCTCGATGTTCCCTCAACTTCAAAAAGAAAATTTTTGAATTTAACCTCAATACCATTTACAAATACACATTTTATCATGTACCTTCAGTGGATGGAGTTGCACCACAAGTTAATTCAACTTTGCTCAGTTTCATAATAAAGTTTTTTATCATGTACTACATGCCATAAGAAATAACTCTAACTGCCTAAGAACACATTTGATTAGATGAACTTGTGTGTGTGTTTGTGAGAGAGAGAGAAAGCGGAAGGTGACTTGTGTTAAATGTGTGACAATTTTAATTAAATTTGAGAGAGGTCATTTTTTTTTTTAATGACCTTAATGACCCCATTTTTCTGTCTCTTCTAATTTCAGAAATTGTGATTCAAATAGAAAAACAGATAATAGACCTATGAAGTCAGGGGTTCTGGAATGCTGAAATTATTAGGTGACATGCAGCCTTAAGTCTAATGTATGATAGATACAAAGTGATAAATTTCTGCAGGCACAAATATTACTGAATCTCTATTTGGAACAAATAAACAAACAAAACCCTGTAAAACCATTTTTCCCTTTTTCATTCCCAGAGCATCTAAGAAGAAATACACAGTTAAAAGCATTAGGTTGTCCATGAAGACATCTAAAATGTTTCTTTCATTTCACTCTCTGCAGCAGAGGCTTTTGGCCTTAAGAGTGGAGTGAATGCCTCCCACAGCTGCACTCTGTAGTCCTTTTTAAAATCTACCACCTGAATTGAACATAATAGGCTTAACACCTCAGACACTCCAGGGGGCAGAAATCCTTGCTTTTCTAAGTAAGAGCTATCTCCTGTCAGCCTATGGAAACATTACAGAAAATAGAAAGTGTCTATAGAAATGTCAACTAAAACCGGTGCTCCTATGAGACTAACGATTCTGTATATTGTTTTTGACATTTGCTTATGTTCTGTGATGCATTGATGCTATCTACAAACATCTTTATAAAAATGTTCTAACCAATCCACTTAATTCCTGCAGATACTTTATACTATACATCAGTTTGTAATACCATTCTCAAATGATCAACGTGAAACTGAATCCGATAATAACTGACCACTTGGAATAAATGCTACTATGAATTTTCTTCTAATGGTTCTCTCAAATTTCCTTATGTTACACAGGTTCAAAATTTTCCATGAAATTCCTTAAGAGCCCCATGATTAAATAAGTTTGGAAAATGATCTATTGGCTCTGTCTTTAATATAAAGTCTCTAAATAGGAAAGAAGTAAAGAAAAATATTTAATTATATCATTCCAGTCTTCCTTAGCAAATATTCTCCCTGACACTACACTCCTCAAATAAACATGTGAATATCATGTATCATTGATTTTTTTTGTAAGTACATTTTGGGAAATAATTAGTGCTACTATGAAGATTCATACTTAAATATACATTTTAAAGACTCTAAAATTGGCTTTAGGAATTGTCTTTGATTATTTTATTTGCTTTGATAGTGTACTATGAGAGATGAGTAATGAAAATGACAAACACACCCACATGATGATTCTGCTCAATGTGCATATCCACTGCTGCTGCTGCTGAGTCACTTCAGTCGTGTCCGACTCTGTGCAACCCCATAGACGGCAGCCCACCAGGCTCCCCTGTTCCTGGGATTCTCCAGGCAAGAACACTGGAGTGGGTTGCCATTTCCTTCTCCAATGCATGAAAGTGAAAAGTGAAAAGTGAAAAGTGAAAGTGAAGTCGCTCAGTCGTGTCCGACCCTCAGCGACCCCATGGACTGCAGCCTACCAGGCTCCTCCGTCCATGGGATTTTCCAGGCAAGAGTACTGGAGTGCGGTGCCATTGCCTTCAAGACCTAAAAACAATTAGTTTAGGGCAAACCTTTATAGACTAGGATTTGAGTGGTGCCATTTAGTGCTAAACAGCATGGCAGACTTTTAATGACAGTTAAAAATCAAAAGCAGAAAGTGGTTGAAAAAAAAAAGAAAATGGTTGAAACAGCATGATCAATTCATTTGTTATTTACTAAAATACTCAATTCTGTATCTAGTATGTATTATCTACATACAGAATGACTGCTGTAGAGTCAGTATGCAGTAAGATTAATCATTATGATGATTTTAATATTATATTAAGAAAAACTGAAGCCTGGATCACTCATACATTGTTGATAGGCATGTAAAATGATAGAACTACTCTGGGAATAGGGTCATAACTTCTTAAAAAGTTAAACATGCACATACCATTAAAGTCAGCAATCCTACTCCTATCTATTAACCCTAGACAACATAGATGGACCTCATGGGTATTATTCTAAGTTAAGTCAGACAGAGAAAGCCAATGTATGGTTGCACTCATATGTGAAACAAACAAGATAAATGAACAAACCAAACTAATATAAACACATAGATACAGAGAACAGAGTAGTGGCTACCAGAGGGAAAGAGGCTTGAGGGGAGGGCAAAATGGGTAAGGGTGGTCAGCTGCATGGTGTCAAATGGAAACAAAACTTTTGGCGGTGAGCACAGTGTGGTAGACACAGAATCAAAATATATTGTTGTATACATGACCCTTACATAACGTTGTAGGCCAATGTCACCTCAATAAAAATAAAGAAGTAAAAGCACACATTACTAGCAAAAAGAAAGAAAAGAATAACTCAGATAGATCTCAAATATATTATGCTAAGTGAACATAGTCAGAGTCAAAAATTGCTTACCACGTGATTCCACTAAAATAAAATTATGAAACAGGCAAAATAGATAAAGGACAGATAGGTGGTTGCCAGAGATTAGGGCTGTAGGGTGGATCCGATAAAAATTAAGTAGTGGAAAGACACTTTTTGAAGTGAGGGATCTGTTGTGTATCCTAACCGTGGTGATAGTTACATAATACAACTCACCAATTTGTCATATCTCACAGAATTCTGGGGGGAAATGTGAATTTTACTGTATGTAAATTGAAAAATCAGTATATATCACCTGTGATTAATTATAAAAACTAAACAAATGGCAACATGATATTTATTTAGAAAGTAGTCCCCCCAAATATATTTAGCATAATGTCTTTTTAAAAAATTATATACTGAAAATAAAATAAATAGTTATTAGAAATACATAGAAATTTGAACAACATTCAAAGAAAAAACAAAATCTTCTATCATCCTTAAGCTAGACTCATGGACAAGTAAATTGAAATTCTCAGACAATGTATAGCATCTCTGGTATGTATTTGAACATGTATATTTTTCAGGAGTGGGTTCATTATTTTCCTCATGTTCACAAAGGAGTTCAAGAACAACAATAATAAAAAGAGAAACAACAAAAAGGAAAAGGTTAAGGGCCATCTGCTTTGAGGAAAGAACACTAAAATAAGACCTTAAGGCAATTCATGGTTTGTACCATTTACCAGCTGTGTGGGCATATCACTTACTACCTCTGGGGAATCAATGATTTCTAAAGTCCTTGAAATTTCCATGATTCTAAGTCCAGAACCTTTCTCAAATGCAGGTTCCTCTGACAAATGCTTTAACAATAAATCACAGATATTCCTTCCTTGCTATCATCATCATGTGGTACAATAACCCAATTTGCTACAGTCAGAATTGTGGCCAGCTGACTGTAAAAGCTATAAAACACTCTTAGTCTTACTCCTAAAGGACACTGAAGACCTAGAGTGCACGGATTCTAACTCTTAGAGCAACTATCTTTTATGACATTTAGATTGAGCTTTCAAGGCCAGAGTTAAAAGAACACTTAATTTAGAAAGAAAATTGCTGTGGACAGCAATACAAAGTTCACACAGTGGGGAAAAAATGGTTGTTCTTCTCTGGTTATCTTTACATTCAGAGTAGAAGTAAAAGTAGGGAGAAATCACTCAAAGAAGATTTCTAACAATCTGTCACCCACTCAAACTCTTATCTTTCACAGTTTATTACATAAAAAGGAAACAAAAACCTTACTTTTGATATAAGAGATTTGAGTCTGTATAAAGATAACATTCAACAAGCAGCAGTATAACCTGGAGAATTATGACATAAGACTACCCTTTAGCTAGTGGTATTCAAACCGGATTCCTTAAAACCCAACCTTAATGGTAATGTTTTTGGGGAAACGAGAATCAAAATAGACAACACAAGAGGACACATCTTTTAATCAGAATTTTCTTTTTAACTATGATGATTACTTATAAGGTTTTGAATGAAAAATGTTTCAGCACTAGATAAATAAATAAATAATTGGTTTGAAAATCACAACTAGAAATCAGAATGAAATTAACAAGACCATGGTGGAATTATCATTAAGGAGGAGCTACCCGCTTAATGTCATGGGACTTGAAGATATAAAAGTCAGTCAGAACATGCTCCTTGTTTTCCAAAGGGTAAATAGTACTATAAATCAATCTCCAAATAACTTACTCCACAGATTAACAAGCAATGTAAAATATGCTGATTTGCTAAAAGCATTTGGCTTGGGCACTGACCTCTGCTATGTTGTGTTCTATCGCTTTTGAATCATATTTTTACCAAGAATTGATTGTCTTTTTCATCAAGACCTGTTATATCACTGTAATTGTCAGCATAATTATGTAATTTAAATATCGTATAAACAAATAAGTGAGTATACAGCATCTTTTCTATTAGTGTTTTTGAAATGTTATATAGTTGTGAGGTACTAAAAAAAGGTTGCTTGCCAAAATTAAAGTAAACAAGGCAAGTCTTAAAATCTGGAAAATTTATAAAATATAGGAATTTCTGAATTAGAGCTCTTTTCACTCCACTTTTGAGAAAATAAAACTAGATGTGTTTTTTGTGTGAGAGATGGACACAGACAGATGTCACACTCAAAGGAAATGCCTTCTCCCCAAACTGACCATTAAATGTACATTTATATGATTTAAACTAAAATAAAATGTTTAAGAGATTTATACATCCTTACTTTTTTGTTACTTCAAATAACATTTTTAAACAACCAATCAACTATTATATCCCAAGAGTTGGGTAAGACAGCTTCTACTCTATATGCCAGGAAGGGAATATATTTAAGTGGGAATTTCCTAGCATTAGATACAATGAATGAAAGAGATTTTGAGACCCTTTTTATTTTTAAATCAGGAAAAGTATTCCTGCAAAATGACACTTAATATGTAAGGAGGTATGGTGCAGTTTCTAGCAATATAGTCTTAATGTTTGTATGGCAAGCATAAACATGAAATCCAGAATGTACTAACAGTTCAAAACTTCCGTTTCCGGTAATGATTTAGCACACCACATTCAGAATGCACTAAAAAAAGTTGCTGCTCAAATAGAGCAGCAGAAAGGAGATTGGGGTGTGTCTTCACTCCATGCATCTCACCATAAGCTTCTCTAGTGGGTGTCGGGTAAAGTGGTGCCATTGGTGCCTTACTCAGGTTCCATTTTCCTGGATGCTGCACTCATTAGCCAAGGGTTGTGAGTGATGAAGCTGCTTCCTCCTTGAAAGAAGTAACCACAGGGAGATAGAAAGCCCCTAGCTTGGAGACCTCTGCTCAACTACAGATCACAATGATTAAATGGCCCGAAGGTATTGGTCAGGTTCCATGTATTGGAATGAACCAGAAAAGAATTCCTAGGAGTGGATATTGAGGCTGCTGGGTCAAGCAGGGAGATGGATAGTGGAGAGTTTGTCAATAAGGAGGTTTTAACATAGCTCCAGGATGATTCTAACGTGCTGCAAGATGGCTCTTGAAAGCAGTGTACATGATAAGTCGCTTCAGTCAAGTCCAACTCTTTGTGACCATATGGTCTGTAGCCCGCCAGGCTCCTCTGTCCATGGGATTCTCCAGGCAAGAATGCTGGAGTGGGTTGCCATGCCCTCCTCCAGGGGATCTTCCCAACTCAGGGATCAAATCTGCTTCTCTTGTGTCTCCTGCATTGGCAGGCAGGTTCTTTACTACTAGTACCACCTGGGAAGCCCTCCTTGAAAGCAGCAGCTCACAGGCAATGAAGTGGAGAAAACCAGCAAACTGGAAGAAGGAATCTGTGCTCCACTTCCTATGCCATTAGGCTTTGTGCATCTGGAGGCTCCAATTCCTAGAGCAGGGCTGTTTTTACCAGGGTTTGTGGTAAGAGCCTTCCCGAACCTATGAATTTTACAGCTCTCTGGTCACTTCTCATACCAGAAGGAAAGTAATCAGACAAGTTACATACTGGCATGGTGTTAGACCTCATTATCCTTAGGAGTTAGGGCTGCTGCTAAGTTGTAGTGAGAAGCAGGAATTTATGTGGCATAGAAGTGATTTATTAGGCTGTCTCTTGGTATGTTATGCCCGTGGAAAGTGTAACTAAGCAAATTTCACAACTACAGCCTGATGAAAGGACAGGTGCCTCATGATGAGTGATAAAATCTTCATTTGCCCAACGAGTAAGTCACACAGCATTAACCAAAGGGGAAGGAAATTTAGAATGTGTCATGCAGGAGGGAGATGCTCAATATCAGTTATAATCTCAGGACCAACTAAAGCATTAGGAACCATAGTTCAACCTACTAACTCTCCTCTGAAAAATTTCCACAGGATTATGATGAATTATAGTTCTGGAGAACCTGGCTTGGATGGTGTGAACATAATATGAGAAGCTTGATAACAAAGTGTCTATAGTCAATAAAACTAGTATTCTGACCAGCTTCACTTTACCATCCAGCACACCCACCCCCAGCAGATGTGAGGGTTGGCTGACAACAATGACCAAGTTGCCCCTTTTCCAGAAAATTTCTCCTGGCTGAATAAGAGCCACCTTGATCACTTGGATATGCTCCTCTTATCCCTCCTCCCTCAATATAGGATTGTGAGATTATGATCTCAAGAGCTGTTCTAGAGCTTTACTATGAGATTTGACTAAAGCTAGTCTCCACCTGAGAACATGTTTCTGCTTGCTTGACTTTTTTTTTTTAACTCAAATTTGCATTCCTAACTCTTCTTGTCTCAAGAGCAACTTCTTAATAAATCATTTGAATAAGAATCCTCACTCAAGGCTCTGCTTCTCAGGAAACCTCTGTAAGACATGAGCTACTAATTTTTTATTTGCTTGCTGCTGCTGCTGCTAAGTCGCTTCAGTCACGTCCAACTCTGTGCAACCCCATAGACGGCAGCCCACCAGGCCTCCGCCGTCCCTGGGATTCTCCAGGCAAGAACACTGGAGTGGGTTGCCATTTCCTCCTCCAATGCATGACAGTGAAAAGCGAAAGTGAAGTCACTCAGTCGTGTCCGACTCTTAGTGACCCCATGGACTGCAGCCTACCAGGCTCCTCCGTCCATGGGATTTTCCAGGCAAGAGTACCGGAGTGGGGTGCCATTGCCTTCTCCCTTTTATTTGCTTAGGGTGTGCTAAATAACCTTTCCTTTTGCATTGTACTGACTTTTATTAGTTATTTTTAAAAATATAATAAGAATCCAATCTTTACTTCTCTGTATTTCTTATATCATCAAAAATGAACAAAAACACAGACTTGAAGAACCAAATACTGTGGATATTCAGTTTTTTAAAAATCCTCAAATTACTATTTCTTTTGTCTTAGAACATACCTGCATGAATTAAGGGTTTTGTATTATTTGACAATGCTCCTCTTTTGCACAACACGTGTCTTCTCATGAAGAGAAGATATGCATTGCTCAGAAACCAGGGAACCAATAAAGTTAAGGCTGTTCAAACTCAGTTCCTTGGGCTCCTAAGTGGGAAGTACTGGTTGCAAACTATCTGCTGTTGATTTCCAAACAAACTGTTTGTTTTCCTCCATTTAGATATGGTATATCTTTAACATTTCTGGAGCATTTTAGGAGTGTGGTTAAATTCTTTCCATAACCTGTTTGTGATAGTAGTGTCAGACACTTGAAAGAAGCCGGTGTTAATACTGAGTATGTATCTACTTCAGTAATACTTTCAAGGTTATACTCACACAGAAGTATTCAATCTTTATTCTGCCAACCTCAAAACTTTCTCTGGAAACTCCATGCTGACGACAGTCAACTCTTGTACTTTTATCTTTGCATTCAAGCCACAAAGGCAGAATCGTAGCAAATTTTATCAGCAGAAATTGGTGAGATAGGCTTATACAATTACTGAAAATTTTAAAGTGACTTGGCATGTTCCACACAAATTGACAAAGTTCTCACTTTATCTGAATCTATACTTTTGACCAACCCAAGGCGAAGGAAATTTGAGGTAGGGTGGAATTGAAGTGGGGGTCACAGAGCTGTGGAGTGAGTTGGACCCAGTGATCTGCAAAACCCAGCTGCACCAGGCTATAGAACCCTATGACCTTTTGGAGATTGTTCTAAACATTCCCTATTGTTTACAACACAAATGAGTGGTTACATGAGAGCGTGTCACTTGGAGATTTATGCAGCCATGAAATTAAAAGATGCTTGCTCCTTAGAAGGAAAGTTATGACACAACTAGATAGCCTATTGAAAAGCAGAGACATCACTTTGCTGACAAAGGTTCATACAGTCAAAGCTATGGTTTTTCCAGTAGCCATGTACAGATGTGAGAATTGGACCATAAAGAAGGCTGAGTGCCAAAAAATTGATGCTTTTGAAATGTGGTGCTGGAGAAGACTCTTGAGGGTCCGTTGGATAACAAGGAGATCAAAGCAGTCAATCCTGAAGGAAATCAATCCAGTGAATCCTGAATATTCACTGGAAGGACTGATGCTGAAGCTCCAATACTTTGGCCACCTGATGGGAAGTGCTGACTCATTGGAAAAGATCCTGAACCTGGGAAAGACTGAGGGCATTAGGAGAAGGGGGCAACAGAGGATGAGATGATTGGACGGTATCACTGACTCAATAGACATGAGTTTGAGCAAACTCTGAAAGACACTGAAGGACAGGGAAGCCTGGCATGCTGCAGTCCATAGGGTAGCAAAGAGTTGAACATAACTGAGCTACTGAACAACAATAACTCTTATTAATAACAAGAGTTGGGATATATTTGCCTGGAATTTAAACACAATCCTCCTTTTGATACATTACCTCCCTTCCCATTGAGCATGTGGGTTTTTGACTCCCACTGCTGTCTCCTGAAAACTTTTGTACCACAAGCTTGGTGCTGAGCCACCACTCCTGTCAATATATTTCAAATGAAAAATTTGCTGTGTTCTCAGCTTCTTTTCCACCTAAGTTAATTGCATTATGTGAGAAATTTAAGAAGGCACTGAAGTTAATTTTGTCCCTGATTTTGACTTACATTTCTTGGCAATAAATGCTTCCTCATAATACTTCTTTGAACTATACTGGTTTCCTGGTCAAGTTCCATGTGTCCTCTGCATTGTTCAGATTTTCATAAATCCTATTACTTAGTTCAAAATCTTTAAGCAGTCTACCAGAATGGGTCAGGCAAACATGACACATGTATCCTTACTACATTCCACCCTTTCAAAGACATATTCTAAAATCAGTAATAATAAATTAATTAAAAACAATAAAACCAGTAACAAATCATGCACCAAGATTGATACCTACATCCTTGACTTGCAATTCATATGTGACTTTAAGAAAAATGTCTGGGAAACTCTCTAGAACTTGAAGGGTAGCAGGATATACCAGTACAAGATATGACTATAAGAGATCTGGACATGCCATCCCCAAATATGCACCTTGGTATATTGATTATTTTCAGTTGTACATGCTTAAAAAAATAAATGTGGGGAGAGGCCTTCTCTGTACTGTCTTTATTTGCCTAAATACAAATCTATCAAAAGAACTCAGTTGTCATAAATCCTCTCCCTGGGAGTTTCACAAATGAAGAGAGACTGACATCCCAGGAGAGGAGACTAAAGCGTGATAACACACTTCATCACAAACTATCATTCCTCCCATCCACTCATCTTTCTTAAAAATTATGTATTCTCTCATAAGACACCTAGAGGGGGCTTTCCTGGTGGGTCAGATTGTAAAAAAATCTGCCTGCAATTAGGGCGACCCAGGTTTGATCCCTGGGTGGGAAAATCCCTTGGAGGAGAAAATGGCAACCCACTCCAGTATTCTTGCCTGGAGAATCCCCATGGACAGAGGAGCTTGGTGGGCTACAGTCTATGGGGCTACAAAGAGCCAGACATGACTGACTAACACATAACACACACACATACACAGTTCAGTTCAGTTCAGTTCAATTGCTCACTTGTGTCCTACTCTTTGTGACCCCATGGACCGCAGCACTCCCAGCCTCCCTGTCCATCATCAACTCCTGGAGTTTACTCAAACTCAAGTCCATTGAGTCAGTGATGCCATCCAACCATCTCATCCTCTGTTGTCCCCTTCTCCTCCTGCCTTCAATCTTTCCCAGCATCAGGGTCTGTTCAAATGAGTCAGCTCTTCACATCAGGTGGCCAAAGTATTGGAGTTTCAGCTTCAACATCAGTCCTTCCAATGAATATTCAGGACTGATTTCCTTTAGGATGGACTGGTTGGATCTCCTTGCAGTTCAAGGGACTCAAGAGTCTTCTCCAACACCACAGTTCAAAAGCATCAATTCTTCCCTATTAGTATAGTATTTAAGTCTAAATCCTGAGCCACCTCTTTCAATCACTCATTTTCCCCTTGCTGTCTCTCATGTATACATGAGGTACACATGTTTATAAATATCTGTTTTCCTCTTATTAACTGTCTTTTATTACAGACGTCTCAGCTAAGAACTCAAAGGAGTAGAGGGAAAATTATCCACCCCACACAAGCCTATGTTTTGCTTCTTAATTTTCACACTTAAACATTTGCATAACACATTTTTTTTTTTTGTGGTTCAAAATTATCATCCCCAACTTTTGCCTCTCCTCAAAAACACTTTAGCTTTTAGGACCTGGAATAACAAACAAACAAAACGTGAATATGTGCATGCTAAGTCACTTCAGTCATTTCTGACTCTTTGTGACCCCATGGATGGTAGCCCACCAGGCTCCTCTGTCCATGGGATTCTCCAGGCAAGAATACTGGAGTGGGTTGCCATGCCCTTCTCCAGGGGATCTTCCTGACTCAGGGATGAAACCGTGTCTCTTAAGTCTCCTGCATGAGGAGGCAGGCTTTTTACCTCCAGCGCCCCCTGGGAAGCCCCCGAAAACACAGGAGCTTCAAACTGAT